>NC_136485.1:25091660-25201660 GCF_053919585.1 Euprymna scolopes
CCCCCCCCAATCCTTTTTTTTTAAACCAGAATTGTGCTGTGCGCGTATTAACTTTTTCTAGGTAAAACGCTTCCTTAATATTCTAAGATGTTTTATCAGATTCTCTGGCTTAGCCTGAACTGAAATAAGAAAAAAATCCATTTTGCGTCTTTTTGCAAACTTGTATAAACCCTTCTAAAATAAATTCATACTGTTTTAAAAATGATTGTAATTAAAACTAATAAATAAAGCGAATCTTGCTCTATAATATAATGCATGAAATAACTGTATTAGAACGAAACCTAATTTGATTAAAAAAAAACGAACTTTTATCTTTACGTCCAAAATTTCGCAATAATTTCTAATCAACCTAATATTTGTACTTACGTATTATCATTTTGTTTTCAGATTACCTTTATGAATAGGACTGTTGCGTGCAGTGATATTAATCGCCCCACAAAATGTTTTTAATAAAACCACTGTGATTATTTTATTATGGGGATATATGAAAAATAAACGGATGCAACCTCTGCTGCGTATCGCGTAAAGATTTACAACGAGCTATTCCTTCTAAAATTGCTACTATTTTATCCGAAATAGTTAAAGTAATTATTACAATCTATCGCGAACGTATATGAAGCAGTTGATAGTGTCCCCATAAGAACTTCCGTCATCTTTAAATATGAAGCACTCATTGGGATGGTAAACGTTTACCATCCCAGTAAATGCTTTCACGATGATACTAACGACTTTTATAAGGTGAACCTTTAAAAGATACATCAGCCTTACTTAAAAAAAAAAAGAAAAATGTATTTTTGGTGCCTTAAAAAAAACAATATTTTTGATGATGAAAGGACTTTGTTTAAAAAAAAATTATGATAATATTGTTGTCCTAGAATTATTGACTATCTCAATAAAAACATTCTCTCCGAAATGATCGAAAAATTTATTGCTTTTGTTAGTTCTTCCTCATAAAACCGATTTTAAATTTTTAATTTAATTATAAATTATATCCCTACGATATACATACCTATAGAGCTTACTATACCTATATAAAGACGAGCACTGTTTGCTAATATTTTAATTGTAATAATATTTTTTTTAATACTGTAAAATAATCTGCTCTTTAGACTGTTGTTCTAATCCCCTTTATATATATATATATATATATATATATATATATATATATATATATATATATATATATATATATATATATATATATACATGCACACATATATATATGTCTATATATACACATATACATATATATATGTATATATACATATGCATGTATATACATACATATATATACACATATATATACATACATATATATATACATATATACATATATATATACATATATATACATACATATATATACATATACCTACATATATACACATATATATACATACATTATATATATGCATATATTATATACATTATATATATGCATACATTATATATATATATATATATTTATATATATATATATATAAATATATATATATATATATATATATATATATATATATATATATATATATATATATATATAATTATAAAGAAGTGAACCATCGCGTAAATTCAATCAACATCCAAAAGGAAAACGGAGTGAGGAAAAGAAAAATATAATGGGGCAAGTTATATGTACCATTCAATAAAATAAATAAATCGATTAAAAACGATCGTTAAAATACACCCAAAGCGCTTTTCGTTCAGACTAACATTTTCAAGGGTCATAAGTCTGAAAATTATTATTGTTTTAGAATATTTGGTAGTGATATGGAATAAGAGCGGAGAGGAGGTTAAGAAAGAAAAAAAAACCCTGACTACTATATATATATATATGTTCAATTTTTATTTACTCTGACCTGGCTGTAGTCACTCTCTCATCCTGCTAGTGTTGTTTTTCCTTTTCCTTTAGGGTGGGGTAGGTGGGTGTGTGTGTGTGGGTGTGCCTGCGTGTGTGTGCGCGCGTGTGTGCGTCTGTGTGCGTGTCTGTGTTTGCTTTTGTTGGTTTGAGAATGTGTATACTTTTTATAGTATTATGAGATTATTTGCTTCCCTAGGCAGGTGATTGTGATCCGAGGTCGTTACTAATGTGTATGTGTGAGGAGGGGGGCCAGCTCTTCTGAAATAAGGGTAGGGGTGTTTTCATTCTATTTTGATATTTATTTTTTGGATTCTTGGATTTTAGTATTGTGATTTTTCGTTTTAGTCTTTTCGGGTATTCCTTATATTATGTTTGGTTAAGAGGGGTGTATTTAAAATATGTATATAGGATTTTTTTAATGTTTCTATTTATTTGTCTCCTCATGTGGGTATGGCCAGACCCAGGGTTGGTTCCTTGTGTGGGGAAGATTTTGTTCCCAAGAGGGGGGCAATTGGAGGGGGTATAGTTATGGCAGGGGATGATAGAAGGGATGATAGTTGTTTCAGCCATGAGGGGGTTCTCCTCCACTGACTGAGGAAGGAGCGAGGTGTTGCAACAGATATTATACTATGGTTCTAGGTGTTTCCTAGTGTTGTTGGTTTCGAGGTTAAGTAGGGTTGGTATTGTTCATTGTGTTGTATTAGAGATAGGGGTGTTATGTCTGTGTGTTGTTGTATGCGCGCACGTGTGTTTTAATGCGCCGGTTCTGATTTATGTGTGAGTGTGTATATGTGTATGTGTATGGATGTGCATGCGAGTGTACCTTGCATTTCATGTTTTTGTGTGATGATATAAGGCTCTTTTCAGTTCAGGAGTGAATCTGTTGATGAAGTTTTTTTTTTCCTGTGTAAGTAAATAAAGATAATTGTCTGTTTGGAAGATTGGCATTATTTTGAAGCTGTTTCCACTGCATGTGTGTACGTGTTTTGAAACATAAAGGTGTCTGTTATCTGTAATATTGATGTTGCTCTTATGTAAGTCCACTCTGTTGCTGAAATTTTTGGTGGCGCCTATATAGGATTTGTTGCATGTTGTGCATCTTAGTGCATATACTACATATCTGGAGGTGCAATTTAGATCTTTTTTTATTTTGAATGTTTGTGCTGGGCGTTTGAATGTGTATGTGTAACCTTCTATTATTATGGCACATACTCAACATCGCGGTTTGTTGCATTTTGTAACCTCTTTTATACTATGTGGGACGAGTTTTGAGGAAGTTAGAATGTGTTTTAATTATTTGTGTTGTCGCTTGCTTTTTATTATTTTTCTTGTTTTAAGTATTTTGTTTAGTTTGATGCTCTGATTGAGGAGGATAAGGTTTTTTGTTATCTGTGTGAATAGTTCTGGGTTGTTTGTGGTGTGTGTAGAGACGTATGCTAAAATTTGTTCTTTGTTGTGTTCTTTTATGTGTTGTTAGTTGGTCTATTGGTTTTTTTCAGCCAGTTCGATACCTTTCTGTATTAGTGGTAGTGGGTATCCTCTTTTCCGGAGTGTTATTTGTAGTTCATTCCGTCTAGGTGAACGGAGTTGTCTGTCTGTTACTATGGTACAGACTCTACGTGCTAGCCAGTAGGGTATTGATTTTAGACAGATTTTAGGATGGTAGCTTTTGAAGTGGAGGTATTGTTGAATGTCTGTGGGTTTGTGGTAGATGTCTGTGATTATGTTATTGTTTTTTTATTGTTACTAGGATGTCTAGGGGAGGTAGTTCTGTGGGGCTTTGTTCTAGTGATAATTTTACTTTAGGGTGTAGATTTTGTAGCAAAGTGTGGAGTTCTCTGATATCCCCCATGAGGTTCTCGAGAGGATAAAGCAGTCGTCTAGGTATCTTTTCCAAGATTTTATGAAGACTGTTTTTATATTGTGCCCGTACTTTTGCTCTATGCTTTCATACAGTGTCTCTTCTAGGAAGACGAGTGTAAGGGTGGCATATGTCGGTGCCATTTAGATCCCATTGCTGTGCCTAGTATTTGGATCTTTATTGAATTGGAAGGAGTTGTTATTGAGGATTATGTCGATGCTATCAATCACGAATAAACAATTCTATTATATTTATATATGTTGCAATATTTTGGACTTGTAATGGGGTATATATTTAATTGCTGCCTACATCAGCAATATGTGGCACAAGGCCGAAAAGTGGTCCCCCGCAGGCTCCCCTAAAGAAAAGGCACTCCTGCAATTTTAAAAATTGCCTGAGTAACGCCGTCGGCATTCCTCGGTCGAGGCGCCTCAGGTAGCAAGCAATAAACTTGCCACACCGGAAAGCCCGGCGGCAAGGCCTGGGAGGGTGGATCTCCTAGGTATTACCCAGGCGGCGTACCTCTGTCTAACAGGTTTTGGATTGGTTCCCAGCGACTCACCTGTTGGACTGAGTGTCAAGTGACGAATCCGTGACGTTACTGCCTTGTATCCATGCATCCGAAGCCGCTAGGAGATCTTCCCCATCAGAGAAAGTAATGGGGTATGATCCCACAGTCGGACGATTATTTTTATAAACGATGCTGCTAAGAACTGACGAATTAATTTACGTTCTGCTACAAACCAATCAGAAACTAGAATTGCTTCATAGATAATATACCTATTCAGGAGCAATTTCACATGATTTTTTTCCGTCTCGACACGATAGGAATATTTTGCTCTGTGGAACTGTCTACTGCAAACAAGTCACCTCTCAGTGCTTGTGTGTAACAACGAACCATCGGAAACTTGTCTGTCTAATGCAAACCAGTCACCTTTCAAGACTTGTTTAAAACAACGAACCATCTGAAACTAAACATGGCTTACACTTCTATAATATACATATATATATATATATATATATATATATATATATATATATATATATATATATATATACTATATAAAATTCCAATGAGACATGGGTATTTACATTTAAACAAACACTCCAATGATTGTAAGTTAAAGCTCAGTGTTTTCATGATTTCTGAAATGATAATGCTCAATTATAATTTTGGCTGGCTATATGTGCTGATTCAACCACGAGGGTCGTTTTACAAATTACTCTCTTTTTA
This sequence comes from Euprymna scolopes, assembly GCF_053919585.1. NCBI lineage: Eukaryota > Metazoa > Mollusca > Cephalopoda > Sepiida > Sepiolidae > Euprymna > Euprymna scolopes. The sequence continues at coordinate 25,096,617 of NC_136485.1, forward strand.
CTGAAACAATCAAGGAGCTACGTATATGTGTTTTTATCATGGAAAGGACACATTTGTTGGGCACAAGGATGTATTAGTCTAAAAAAATGCCTCATATTCTCCATGTACTTGTGCAGGGATCCATTGATGAATCTAGGTTTCTGATGCACACTCGGCGAAACATCGTTTTCCCGGATTCAACAACATCACTATCGTCATGATAGTGATAAAACTTTCAGGTCATGCGTGTATAAGCTCAGACATCAACTCAGCTCAATTTGCACATCGATCTTCTTTATTTGTGGGTTGAATAGAAAAAATGAACTATTATTTTGGGGACTCTCTTCTTAAATATGTATTGGTTTGACTTTACAGAATGACAGAAAGTGTGTATTCGGCACTAGGTTTATCATTCTTACCATTCATTGACACCGTAACAGTTGATACTAACTATTAAAATAAGTTATATATGATACACGGCCGAACCATTAACGCGAGCAACCAAGAGTTCATAAAATTTTGCACGTATCCCTCTTAAAATTGGTTTATAAGTTTTTTATTATTCATCTGCTTAATACACGCAGGCTTCTAATTTAAACCCTCTTAAATGTTCCAGTTCTGTGTCCTGTACATGTATTTACAATAATATAAACCTCCCACATAACCGTAGCTTTAAGATAAGTTTTTACTCGGAAAAATGTAAATAAATTCACACAATAATAGCCTCATTTTCCTCTAGTACCATGTGCACTTAAATACATGTAATTTCCGTTTTTTTAACAGTCTTTAACATAAAACATCTTCGCAGTTTATGTCTAATGCTCTCCTGCAGATCTACTTATTTCAATTCTTATCCATGTTTAATATATCTCATAGAAAGATGCTCGAAAATAAAATATAAAATGGCATATTAACCATGTTCTCTCAAATTTATCGCACAGTTTCCTTTATTATAATATGTATATTTTTTTGGAATATTATTTGGTTGTGTTTTTCCTTCACGTCTGTGACGAAAATGTATATTTGTACTTTACTGCCAAAATATTAAAATTCATTATTTTTTTTTTCATTTTAGAGTAAGTTTAATTGATATCGTATTCGAATTTGACTACTTTGAAATGATGTTAAACCTACGCCTACGGTTATCTATTAAGTGTGATTTTCTAAAATTTTACAAAAGTAAATTTGACAATTGGCGATATAAGCCTGAGGAATCCTAGCGTAAATGAAACGCAGAATATTATGTGTAGCTTAATCGCCATATATATTTTATAACTTACTACCTAGCTATACATACGTATTGTGCACTGTTGAAATAAATACTTAAAGTTTACGCATACATTTATACATTCGTATATTAATTTATGTGACTAAACGAAGTAGTTATATACACACACATACATACATATATATATATATATATACACAGACACACACATATATATATATATGCCTGTGTGTGTTTATGTATAAATGACATATGTATTAGAAAGTAACTACACATCACATATACAATATTAGTGTATATATATATATATATATATATATATATATATATATATATACACCTATTGTATTAATATATATATTCAAATATTCTTTTTACAATGATTGTTTTATTGGGTTTCCCAAATTTAAATTTTGTATTGTACTTCATAATATGTATATAAATATTTGTTTATATATTTAAACGTAAAAAAGAGATAGAGGGCGAGAGAGAGATAGAGAAAGGGAGGGAGAGAGAAAGAGAAATTAGTAGAACCAGAGAGATAAAGTGAGCAGGTAAGAATTGAAAACATATACTGGCTTCGTTTCTGCGTATTTTTCAAATAAGTTAATACGATTTTTGGTGTCATATATCATTTTATATATGCACCATTTATTGTTGTTTGAATTCAAAAACTAATTCAGACAAAAATGGTAACAACATTCATATGAGTACAATATACATGACTGATTGTACAACACTACATACATGGTTTTAACTCAATAGGCTAATATCAATATATTAGAATAAATACTTCATTAAAAATATAGGTGTAAAATTTGAGACAAAATAAACACAATATAATAACGTACAATTATTTCAATCAAAGTTCCGATTCAATATTTTGAATTTTAGCCAACAAAATTATTCCGACTTTTCTATTCGAATATCCAGATTACTATAAGAAAAGGTAGGTGTTCCTGAAACGGATACAATGCCATCTTTTTTCACTGTCAATCGTAAACACCGAAGAAGCTCGGTTCCACTCGCGTTGAAGACGGATGTGCATACCCAAAGAATGTTGATATCTATAATTGTTATGATTTTTTATAGAGTACTTATAACATATTTATATTTATATTTGTTATTATATCAATATTTATAATGTGGTAAATTTTCATTTTAACGTGTTTATCGTCTTGTATAATACATACATATGGAATCCCATAATCTACTTATACGTTTATCTGCTTCTTCTCGATATAAATAAAATGAACTCTTTTCTCCCATGTGAGTTTGACCTTTATAGGATTGAAAACCAAGACATTACATGCAACTGTAATGTGCACAGACTTCAGCACAGGATCTGAGGTGTGCTATGGGCGTATTATCCATACACTTCCTCGAAAACCGTACATTCCTATATATTTCCGGTGTAAGTTCACTGCTACAGTCGGTTAGCATCAATGGAAGTGTAAAATCTTTTTTCTCCAACAAATTCCTCATACTGCTGCTCCAATTTACCACGGTGATAATGCATACACAAGGAACAGTACGAATAAACACCGGTTTGGAATCGTAACGGGTTATTTAGGGCATTTTTTCTTTTTTCTTTTCTCTCTCTCTCTCTCTCTCTCTCTCTCTCTCTTTCTTACGCCTTACTCCCATAATAAAATATTAAGGTCCGATTAACATTATCTTTTTTTTCCTTTTTCCTTTTTTTATTTACCGTAGAACGCACGGTGTGGGACTACTCGGATTTTACTTACGGTTTTGACAATTCTAACCGAGGAATCTGACTATGAGCTTTATTTATTACTGTTCCCACTGAATAAACAAACACTTCCTGAATTTAAATTTATTATTACAACGCAACGATATCGTATAATTAATTGCGTTAAATAAAAAAAAAAAACAACAGAAAAATAATGAACGCGCTCAACGTCCGATTCAGATTAGATTGTTATGTTTTGCATTTATTTTTACCGTAAGACGCACCCGAAATTTACTTCCGGTTTTGACGACTCCAACCCAGGAATCTAACTATGAGCTTCACTTATTAGTGCATTCAACTACACTATTTTTTTATAAAACAAACATTGGATTTTTTTACAAATTACTATTACAACGCTACGATATCGTGAAATTATTTGCATTACACTAGAAAATCCAAAAAAAAAACATAAACTGCGCGATTACACGGTGTTTATTTCTGGTTTAAACTACACTAACCAAGGAATCTAACGATGAGCTATTTATTGCTTACATTTATTATTTACATGTTTATATCGGACACTTACTTGCATTCCATTTGAAAAAAAACAAAAAACAAAATAAAGAACCCGATAAAGGTCCGATTGAGATCCGAAAAATATGATTGCTTTTTCTTTACTAAAAAAATCAGGACGTGTTAAAATTAACATGTATGAATGATTCTAGGGGCGTGCAATAAGGATTTCCCCTCAACCACTCTCAGTTGCCTGATCTAGCTGAAATTTTGCAGGTACTATGATTTATATGCCGGCGGGTTATGTGGCAAACAACAGCTCTGAACTAGTTGTGGTTTCTGTTTTACAGGTGTTTGAACTGAGCCAGGTGTGAAATGGAGCCAGTTGGATGTCGAGCAGTCATCCGGTTTTTGTATTTGAAAGGATGCTAACCACAGGAGACTTTTGATGAAATGAAAGAAACTTATGGGGATAATGCCTCATCATATAATCTTGTATAACGCTGGCATTGTGAATTCAAACATGGCCGGAAGTCTGTGGAAACAGCTTCCAGACATGGTCGCCCCCCCCTTCTGCCATTGATGAGGAATCTGGCCGTCAAGTTGAGGCTGCTATTTTGGAAGATCGGCGAATTACTATTCGCCAAATATCCCAAGATGTCAAGATTACTATAGGGTCCGTGGAAACTATCATTCATGACTATTTGCAGCATAAGGTGTGTGCCATATGGATTCCCAGGTTTTCTTACACCATTCTAGAAGCGAGAACGCGTCGAGTGCTCGAGGATAAATTTGGAGATGTGTCAAGAAGATGAGGTAAAGTTTTTCAAAAGACTGATTACACAGGATGAAACCTGGGCCAATCACTATGATCCAGTGACCAAATCCAGTCAATGCAGTGCACTTTGACTCACCACCTCCAAAGAAGGCAAGGATACGGCCTTCCGCTGGCAAGGTCATGCTCACAAACTTCTGGAACCAGAACGGAGTAGTGATGATAGATTTCCTGGCAAAGGTTATCAAAATTACAGGAGCCTATTATGCTTCACTTTTGAGGAAATTAAGGGAAACTATCAAAATCAAGAGGCGGGGCAAGATCAGCACAACTACCCTCCTCCTGCAGGACAACGCTCCGGTCCACAACTCGTATGTTGCCAGATAAGAAGCAGGGGCGCGTGGTTCTGAAATCCATCCTCACCCTCCGTACTCTCCTGACCTTGCACCCTCTGATTTCACCTAATTCCATCCATGATGCAGCCTGGATTTCTGAAGTCACGTCGTGGTTGTAGGTCCAACCTGGAGTGTTCTACAAAAACGGTCCCCAGAGCTGCATCAAACGATGGGAGAATGCATAACTCCGAGGCCTTCCTGTGTAGACAAAGACTAATAACTGTGTCAAGTTTCGTTGCTCTACAGCTATGGGAAGTGGGTCAGGGTCATTACTTATTGCACGTCCCTCGCTTCTTTTTCATTAACGAAATTACATTTGCTATAAATTTTTAGTTTAAACATACACACGCTGTTGCTAATCTCAATCTCTTCAATTTTTATCCGAATTTTTTTTCGAGATAATTACATGTGTTTCTGCTAGGATTGGTGGCATCTCGAGCATTTACCCTTCTACACCCCATTTTAGCGTCATAGTTCCTTAGTAGTCTACATTTTTAACTTTTGGTCTGCTACAATCGCGAAATTTAAGAGTTGGCATGGTTTTACCTTATTTATTGTAAGAGAATCAAGTCATTTTCCTTGGATGATTTTGTTTTCTTTTTCCTTAATGTTCCATACGATGTTGTCGATCCCGTCTGCAAATATAAATACCGCTTAGTGTCTGCGTAATATTGATGCAATTTTTTGTAAAATGTTATTCCTATTTTAATTATTATAATTTATATTATTGGCTCATACAGATGTTTCACACAAGTCAACATGCGATCTGAATAGACACCTGTGGTGTTCTCTGTAAGCTAGGGGGCAACAATTCTTCCCAGGCATATTGCTCTCTCCACCTCCTCCGATAGTATTTGCAAATAAAGTTGCGTCATCGATACAGTCCCTTACCATTGATGTCTCGCTGGCAGTTGTCTTTACTGTAATACTGTAATTTGAGTGGCAATACGCGCCCAAGGTCCCATTATTATTATTATTATTATTATTATTATTATTATTATTATTATTATTATTATTATTATTATTATTGTTGTTGTTGTTGTTATTATTATTATTATTATTATTATTATTATTATTATTATTATTATTATTATTATTATTGGAATATTTTAGTTATTATTATATTATTAACGTTTTTAAAAAAAAATTATTCATATGCATATATTTGTGTAGTAGCGAAAATAATACATGGGGAATCCGTTACGTTTCACAAAAATTATTTGTGTAGAACATTACATCTATCAGGAATTTTCATAATACTACTCAATATCGACATAGTGTAATACTCAAATTACATTAATAATGGTTTTGGTAATGCCATTTTTGTATTAGAATATACCAGCTCTGTTCAAGGAAAGTTAGTAGAAATCCTCGCCTAATGTATTCCACTTTAAATATCCTTGCTGGCTTTCCTGGCCTTGCATGGACTTGAATGATGGTCAATGAATGTTTCTCACTTTTATACCTTCATTGTTATTGAAATCGATTAAATAGCTCCTTTTTTTAATCAATTCGAGTTATTGCCTACTCTTATCGAGAGATCAAAGCGATGCACCATGAAGAAGCTTCCCATCCCTTCCACAGGGACGAGGTACAAAATATGGCTTAGTCTATACTGTACTATAGATATCCTACTGTTAGTTTATAAAATGTACTAATATATATATATATATATATATATATATATATATATATATATATATATATATATATATAACTACTTAATTTACTCACATAAAATTAATATATGACAGTATAGATTTATGCGTAAAGTAAGTATTTACTCCAAAAGTGGTCAATACGTAGGTAGAACTAGTTAGTAATTTATAAAATATATATGGCGATTATATATATATATATATATATATATATATATATATATATATATATATATATATATATATATATATATATATATATATATATATATACAGGGTGACCCCCCAAAAACGTGGCCAACTCGAAATAGGTCCCGTTTCTTAGTGTTTTGTCCGAATAAAATGAAAGTTTTTTCATAGCTAGTTTATAATATTCACACCATCACATCAAACACTAGGGGTGTTGGCCTTTTTTTCTCAGTTCTACAGCATAGGTTCTAGATGGCCTCCATTTAGCTTTAGTGTTTTGGGGGTCACATTGTATATATATATATATATATATATATGTGTATATATATATATATATATAAATATATACATATATATAAATATATACATATATATAAATATACATATATATAAATATACATATATATATATATATATATATAACGCCTTGTATTAAAGTTTAAAGTTCAAAAGGAAACTATCATACTTCAATTGTGCTGTCATTTCATAAAAAAAACGGCCAAGCCTTTTTGAATTTATAGGGAACAACCTCACAGACACACACACACATACAAGCATAAAAAGACACATAACACAAAGTGCCGTTCATATAATATTTTACATAATACTGCATTTATATGGCTCACTGAAAATCCCCGTCGCGTGATTAGTAGAAAACATCATAACGAAACAGACAACGTTGTTTTATTCTTCCGAAAAAAAACGTGTAACCTAACGTAATTGTAAGATTACTGAATATTTTTTCACGTGCTCTTTTAATTATATTATGCACGGTGGCTTATGCTATCTTATAAGATCCAATAAAATGCTTAAAAATACGAACTGGGGCGAAAATACCTTCATACATATGAGTTTTATCCTCGGGCACAATTTATAAATGCATAACGGTCTGTAAACGAATGTTCAGCCAATCACACATAGAAGTTATCGTATTTATGAAAGTTGAAAAATTGACCACCAGGAAGGCTTTAGAGAGCTACGGGGAGAGCAAAAAAAAACTACCGGTTATTTTTCTACCTCCCCATTTTTTCGAAGCGCATTGTATGTAATAATGTTAATCTCTTTCACAATTGTCGGTGCTTTTAGTAGAAACGGCCCTTATCACTATGGGCTTACTTGACAGAATCGGATCAGCAGACAATTATCGTTTTGCAATTATAGCCCAGCCCCACTACTATATTAGTTAATAATATAGTAGAGTAAAGGAGAAGATAGTGTAATTTCACAATAGACTCATCATGCAAGTGAATTTTCTCTGATATATTTTTCTAAACGAAGCACAGCTACTCTTTAAATTATACTGAGCGTTTTAAGATATTGAGTACTTGCAACAGATACATATAGATAAAAAGCGCAGTAGAACAAAGTCGTAATCAAATACTTATTTTTTACAGATCTATGTTTCTGTTTATTACGTTATGCTTATACTACTATTACTACTACTACTACAACTAGTACTACTACTAATATATATATATATATATATATAAATATATATATATATTGGTAGTATTAGTAGTAGTAGTAGTAGTAGTATTTTGGTGAGGAATAAACAGTAAAGTTCTTGCTGACTTTCTAAATTACGATTAAATTTTCCAAAATGAGCCAAGATGGTAAAACTAAAGGATATCATAAACATTAAAGAATTAATGTTATAAACATCTCAACCATGTAAAAAGTCGATAAAACCAAATAGGAGATAGAGCTTATAATTTGGATTTACATTTTTGGATTTCACAGTAATTGGGTACGTTAACTTTCACCATTAACGTGAAATCACCTTTTCCTTAACCATATTTCCCCTGCTTCAATTTTTGTTATCAAGTAAGATATTTGACTTACGTGCAGTTTCGTCAAATACTTTTGTATGACAAAATACGATCGCGCATTTTGCTAATTCCTACCCTCTAATAATAAAAAAGTATTTCTTCGAAACTATGCGGATTTAGGACTATGCACATATTAAGTGTTTCCGTTTCGGGATTAAATATGTTTTAACTCGTTTTCAACGTGTTTTTAACATGTTTTATTAGCGTTTTTCTCTCTTATATATATATATATATATATATATATATATATATATATATATATATATATATATATATATATATATTAATACTTACTCCAATAAAACGCCGAATAGACTAAATTGTTCCAGTATTTTTGTTTTTGTTTTTGGCGCAGGTCTTCACTCATAAAAAATGTATTACGTTGCTAAAAAATATTCACAAAGGGAATGAAATATATCTCTTAATATATAATACTTGATATTTCCATTTTTATTCCTGTCAAGCTTAAGTAGAACATATTTTTACACCCAGCACTAAATTTCCTATCCAATGCTCTGCTTCACATTAATATGATTATAAATGCTTTTCATGAGACTTAAATTACCAAGGGATTTACTATATCTCCCTCAGGAACAGTAAGAATATATCGCAAATGCTGATGCCGAAGAAACAGCCAAAAACATAGGCATCTGCTCAATATACAGAGATAAACAGTCTTTAATCTATACTAGCAGTTCAACCCGGTTTTCCAGGGGCATTAGGTAATATACACAACTTTGTGTGGATATGTATATATATATAATATAAAAAGTTTGACGCATCTTCAGGTAACCTACATCTTAAATTCAAAGTGTTTAGAGCCAAAGTGGGGGAGACGTTTGGTAGAGTCTGCAAAGGTCAATTCTGTGAACATGTCCTCGTGGAAATAAAATTTTCGACCCAGTCTAGGTAACGTTTTTTTTTAAATTTAACCCTACTTCTGACCCTTTAATATTAATTGTTTGGGACTCAAATCAAATTAAAATGTTTGATCAATGTCCTAGGTCACTACATCCGAAATCTCATGTGTTTAAACACAACATTGGCGGAGGAGTTTGGTAGACATTTCAAATGTCAAAGCATTGAAGTTTGGTCCTTTGACAGCCAAATTTCTGGCGAAAACCGATTTAAAGATTTTCCCAAATCTCAGTACCCCTTCTGCCACATCTCGAGTCTGTAGACAAAAAATATGACAGACTTATTTCGTAGGAAAAGCCACAGACACAAGCACACACATATAGAAAATGTCAATTATATATACATATATGGATATATAGATATCTATAAATTATCTCCGTGTCTGTATACATGTCCTTACCAAACTACTCTGTCAATATTTAGTGGTCAGACCCAGGATATGACACATGGTGTAATGAGATTTTGCAAAATATTTTTGATTCATTTACAACCAGAAATTTGTAATATCAGGAGGTCAAAATTAAACGATTAGATATTTGCAAAATCTACCATACTCCTCCGACACATTTGTCTCGAAACACTCGAAATTTACGATGTAAGCGACTTAGATATGACTCAAATATTTAAACTCGAATTGATCCCAAAAAATAAATGCTAAAATGTCAAAATTAGGGTTAAAGTAAGAAATTACCTCTACCATCTTTATCAAATTACTCAGTAAACTTAGGTTTCAGCATTTTAAATTTAAAATCATTGTATTCAGACAGATTGCAAGTATTTTAATCGGTTTTGCGCCGGGAATTTGACTTCCAAAGGGGGCAAACGTCCAAGATTTTACGTTTTAGGTATCTAGTCAACTATTCAGTCAATTTAGGTCTAAATATTAAAAGTTTACATAACGGGAAATCAGACAAGCCTTTTAATCAGTTTTGGGCGGGAATTTGGCTGCAAAGAGGTTAAGTTGAACCTGTGATCCTTTGCAGACTCTACTTAAGTTATCCGCCAATTTTGAGTCTAAACACTTGAAATTTTAGATGTAGGTTTGATGTACATGAGTCTTTATATATATATATATATATATATATATATATATATATATATATATATATATATATATATATGTGTGTGTGTGTGTGTGTGTGTGCACAGAAAGTTATGAAGAATTAATAGGGCGTGAGCAAAGCCTGACTTAACTGCTAGTTATATATCAAATAATGCTAATACCACTAATATGTGAACATTTGTAAATATATACCCCTTAACAATTTATCCTGTTAAATATAAGACAACCAAAATAGAAATTTAATCGTTAATTTTCATTTTTTCTACCGAGTCAGCTTTTACATATAATGTGAAATTCCATTATTTAGATAACGGAAATGTCAGAAGATATCTAAAGTTTATTACTTGTAAATTATTTTAGTCCAATTTTACACACGGTTCTTCCGGATAAAGCGGAAGAGAGTAACTGTTCCCGCTTAATATTTAATTTATTGCCAGACCTTTATTTCTACATATTAAATATACATTATTGATTTCTAAAAGATATATTTAAATCCATAATTTGGCACTTTTATACTTGGTATCACAAATAAAACACTTTCTATTTTTACAGCTATCAATTAAAAGTTATATAATGAAAGAGTAATAGGTTAAACAGTTTTAAGAGTTGTCTATATACCCTTTGTTTAAAATAATAACCTATTCATACATTTTATCATCCGTACAAAATTAAGAAAACCAAATGTTTCTTGGCAATATATATATATATATATATATATATATATATATATATATATATATATATATATATATATATATATATATTGGGTACGTTCAATATTACACAAAACAATACGGTAATAATGTAAAAACAAAGTATAATAAGAGGATGAATACAATGTAAATACTAATAGAGAATTGTGTTTGCCTGGTCTGTCATCATACTCGCTCTGTAGAAAATATAGTGATATATATATATATATATATATATATATATATATATACACATTTACATATATATATTTATATATCAGGAAATGTGATGTTAGAGATTGCGCAACTTTTATTGAACTTTTCCGCGTGCAGGTACACCTACAACGAATATCCATAATCTCCCAAGACAGAATGACTCTCATCGTAATTCAATAGTCCATTTCTCTCTCCCTCCATTTCTTTCTCCTTATATATATATATATATATATATATATATATATATATATATATATATATATATATATATAATTCGAAATGAGGGTGTAGTTCATGATAAGCAGCCTATGTTTGTATAGCTCATTCGATTGAAAACTGTAATCTACCATCATGAGATACCTTAGACTGAGCCCGAGAACTAAACCTTAGCGAACAATCAAATGCTCGTCTATTGATATGTGCCACTACGTTATAGTAGGCCTAGTAACGAAATCAAGTTCAACAATTCAGTTCATTTTCAATTATTTGACTGATAACTACTCATGCTCTGCTTTATTTAGCTCAGTTAAATATTGCAAGCTTTTGATTTGGTAAGAAACAAAATCAAGAGATATCAAAGGTGGAAGTTTCAAAATGTCACGTGTAAGATATGGCGTGTTGAATGTCATGAAAAGTTCTAAAGTCATTACCGTAAAATCTTATCGTTCAGAAGTATGCTTAATTATATTGTACACTGTAAGATGGGAGGATACTGTAACACTTACTGCCTCTTTAGCAGGCAGATGCTTGCTGCAGAATTGTTTACTGCCTACGTACAATTTAAGAATAACATAATTTTGTGGCAAATTGCATCTAAATTATGTTTAATCATTGGTTGTATTCATAAATATTAGTCACGCATATTTTACTAAATGTTCATGCAAATCTAGGCACGTTTAAAACATGAATTAAGAATGCTATTTTAACAGAGAGGTTCGATTAAACCACAAAGTAAAAAGTGAATTACATCGACAGTAAAATGTCTACGTGGGTCTATAAAATATGTAATTTGGAGGTAATTATCAGATGAATACCAGGCGATATCTATATATCTATAAAAGTGAAAGTATCCGTGGATCTCTGTGTCTGTGTATCTTTGCGTCTGTGTGTATGTGTGTGTACATTTTTCTACGCAATAACTGTGTCAATTCTTAGTTTACAGACGCGAAATTTGATATACAGGGTACTCTGATTTGGGAAAATCTTTGTAATCCGTTTTCGACCAGACATTTGCCTGTAAAGAGGTAAAATTTCAACGATTTTACCTTTGAGAACTCTACCAAACTCCTCCGACAATTGTCGATCTTAACACTTGAAAGTTTAGATAAAGGTTACTTGGGCATGGATCTAACTTAATAAGTTTATTTGATCCCAAAACAGTAAACGTTAAGTGGGTTATAACAGGGGTCAAATTAAAAAGGAATTTGACCTCTGCGGTCTCTATCAACTTAATCGCCCAATTTCTGGTCTTAACATTTCAAATGTTACATCAAGGATATTCAGAGATATGGCAAGCTTTTTCATCGGTTTGGGCCGGAAATTTTGAGTTACTAATATATAAATTAATGGATGTATATATGTATGTAAGTTTGCATGTCTGCCGAACACATTCCACAGATGCGACAGATTTTTACAAGCTCTGTATCTTTTTGAAGTTCGAACTTTCCGACGACTTCTATTGAAGAATTGGCTTAAATCATTAATATCTTCAGCCTCAACTGGACACTTTTCTACAGGGTATGGTCGCTCTTTTTGCATATATTTTCGAAAGCCATTCTCTGCTTTTGATTGTCTAGCCTTAATTTAAACCAACGTAACTTCCGGTTCGGTGGTGGTCGTAACAGCAAGGGTAAGGGTTCGAGCCTGCCTTCCTGCTTCCACTTTTTTTTGCTCAACATTCGCCTCCAAACACGCGGACAAAGCCGAGCTTAAATGCTAGTATATCTATAAAAGTGAAAATGTATGTCTGTCTTTTCTCTATGATAGTAAAAGAATGACTATTATACAGAAATATATTATTGTACATATTTAGACTTTTTAATATATACATATGCACATAACCTTATGAACAATACACAGGGCCCGAGCAAAGTTGAGAGGAACTGCTAGTATAGCATAGTATATTTTAGAACATGTTCTTTTATACAAATTAAAGAAAATACATTAATTCGATTTGGTAATCAAAAAAATGTTTGTGATTATAGTAATCTTTAATGTTATACTATATAATACAACGCTGATATGGCTTTCATTTTAATATATATATATATATATATATATATATATATATATATATATATATATATATATATATATACGTAAAGTTTTGTGTAAAAATTATATTACTACATACACGAACCATACGTTACTCTGCATAAAGAAGCTTCGAATGTTATTCAAAGAAAAACTTGGGTAATATTCTGGATAAGTATGTAAATGCACACGCACACAGTAAAGAATTCCCACACATGTATATATATATATATATATATATATATATATATATATATATATATATATATATATATATATATATATATATATGCATACATATACATATATAGTGTGAGAGAGAGAGAGGGAGATAGAGATAGATGTGAATATGCTTGTGTGTGTCCGTCTGTATTCCTTCCATTGCGCCTCTTTCTTTCTCTCTCTATATACATGTGTGTACAGTATGAATTCGTACGCCTATTCACTGAATATTTTGTATAAAATTCATACAATATATAATTTGCACATTATATATATATATATATATACATATATTTATATATATACACATGTATTTATATATATATATATACACATATATTTTATATATTGATATGTCTATTCACAGTATATGTAGCTTTATATGTATGTGTACATTATATATATTGATTTATATATACACATTTATATAAACACAGACGTATGTGTATATATGCATAATTATATGTATATATACATATATATATACACATATGTATGTGTATAAATACACACACATATGTATATACATATATATATATGTGTGTGTGTGTGTGTGTGTGTGTGTGTGTGTGTGTGTGTTTGTTGTGTGCATATGTGTGTGTTTGTATACGAAAATATGCTGAGAATAGACGCAGGGAAAATACAATTGAACTCAACCAAATTCTTTGATCAAATTCAAGTTGAGTAATATTTACAGTAAAGAATTTCCATTATATTGCGCCAGCAAATGATGTCCGAATGCGCCTGCTTTTCCACTCCATCAAATCGCATCACCTGTGACTGTTCACAGCGCGAAATGTCATGAGGATATCGGACAGTTTATCCGGTGAAGAGGTGGTTTCAAACAACGAATGTTCACCCACGAATTTCCGCCACGAATTACTCGTCTTCTTATTTTTCTGTGCTCTGTGTACAAACCGATCAGACTGAATAGACAGTCGACTCCTAAATGCACGCACTCATAACGTTAGAAGTTTCCGATCAAATGTAACCGAGCGTACTTGCAAGTGATCCGTATATGATGTCATTGTATGAGCGGAGAGTTCTTGAGCGCGGCGTTTTAGATGTCTGCGTGGTTAACGTATTAATGGAAGTTTCCTCAGTAAATATCTACAAACGCTTCCGCTGTAGTCAACGAATTTAGTGTCATTGAACGTGCAAACTGGGCGCCATCTGCCCACAAACCTAACATCCCTCATAGAAAAGAAGATAAATAGAGGAGTTACCTTCAGTATAATGGAATTACATACAACATATCTTTAACTTTTAACAGTCGTTGAAATAAGTACTTTATCAAATTAATGGCATGTTTATATATAAAAATACGTAAAACTTCCATTAATCCGTTAACCAGGCAGACATCTAAAACGCCGCGCCCAAGAGCTCTCCGCTCATACAATTACATCATATACAGATCACTTGCAAGTACGCTCGGTTACATTTGATCGCAAACTTCTAATGTTAAAATATGATATTTGGATATATGCAGATTTCGATTTTTTCTTTAATTATTAGATGTTCATATTCATATTCATATTTTTATTATTATTATTATTATTATTATTATTATTATTATTATTATCATTATTATTATTATTATTATATTAGACCGGGAATACACGAATGATTTTAAAAAGTTAACATCAAAAATGCGTAACCACCGCGAATCGTGCGCAAGCATAGAGAATCGAAACCCAAATTTTTAGCTTACCATTTAATATCCATATGAAGTAAATTCCTGAACTAAGCAGACATTTTTGTTTCAAAGCGAAAAATTAACACATAAAACAATATATAATATGTTACGCATGCATATTCCTCATGCGGACGTTCGAACATCACCAGGTAAATTCCATTTCATTTTTTTTAATTTAAACAATTTTGCATCGATCGTCCACGGCTAAAGCCTAATTATAATGTTCAGCATCGATTTGAATGCGCTATATATAAAGTTTATGTCTGTACACAAAAAAATGAGAGAATAGTTTATTAAACCAATTGTTTAATATATATATATATATATATATATATATATATATATAGTACTAGTAAACTAAAGATTATATGTCAATCCGAAAACAGAAGAAAAAAAAATTATTGTGGGAGAGACACATGGCACATGCACTAGTACAAAGGTGATAGAGGTACAGGATAATTTCAGGCGTAAGTTGTATTCTAACATGGTAGGGAAAGTCCGTCTTTTTCGCAGCAGCAGCAGTATATCTATTCCAGTTCATGATGTTTGTAAAAGCTGGACCGAGGAGTCTAAAGGAAGTACTTTTGAGCAATAGGTAATTCGCTATTCCCATTGACGGTAGGGATGATTTCTTGTAATTATTGACGGAATCAAGCTTACTCTTTGAATCATTGATTGTGACCATCCATTGTTCCCCATTCCACTACAGATTGCAGACCATCCTCTAGCTTTTCTGCGCTTTCCTTTGATTTTTGTTTTCCATTCGTGCCTCTTATAAACGGTGTTGTTTTTAGCAAACATCCCTATTTCAGTAATAATTTTATCAGGGAGTTCATTTATGAATATCAGGAAGAGTAAAGGTCACAAGATAGACACCATAGGTACTCCTGTATTTATATCATATTGTTTAGATGTACGGCCTTCAAGAACGACCTGGATTTTTCTCTTACTTTTGGAGGATTTAATTAGATTATGTATTCTTCAAGTGATAACATATGATCTTATTTTCCTTAGAAGACAATCCTGCTATACTCTGTCAAAAGCCTTAAATACATCTAGGGCTGCCGCTCTACTCTCCCCTGCTTTCGCCAGTGAACGGTATATACGCTCCGAAGATTAGAATATCTGCTGTGGAACCAGATTGCCTAAATCCATAATGATTGTCGGTCAGGGTTTAAGCAGATGTAAGGTGACGGATTAGAGCTTGATTGATTAAGGATTCAAATAGTGAAGAGGAGAGAAGGCTAATGCTACGATAATTCAATGCGTCAGTTCTTTTGCAATACCCCCTGACAACTGGTACCACAGATGCGGTTTTCCAGCAGCCAAGAAGAATATATATATATATATACATATATATATATATTTATTTATATATATATACATATATATATATATATATATATATATATATTCTATGTGTCTCTCCCACCTGGACACATAAAACACACCCATGTATATATATATATATATATATATATATATATATATATATATATATATATATATATATATATATATATATATATATATATATGGGTGTGTTTTATTTTTATATTACCGTTTTATCTGTTTGGTTACATATGTTTCGGATGTTGGACCATGTTTTCGATCTAATAGCCTCATCAGACCTTACAGAAATGGTATTTAGTATTTGAAGATGTGTTTTGAGAACTCTCTTCAGGTTTTTACTAATTTCAAGTTTTACCATATATATATATATATATATATATATATATATATATATATATATATATATAGTAAGTTATAAAATATATATGGCAATAAAGCTACACAGCATATTCCGCGTTTCATCCATACTAACATTCGACAGGCTTATGCGAAGAGTTTGTGGTTGTCTCGCGTGTTTATATACGAACATTCTCATGAGGTTTTTGTTAGCCAATGAGATGCCTAGATTCAAACTCTCCTTTTATAATCAGCAAAGGGAAAGGCACTTACAGGACAAAAGTCCAGTTGACCATGGGTTCGTCCCTTCCTTTGTTTTTGATCTTTTTGTGGGAAGAGTAGATATCTAGTGATTTGAAATATTTTTAACTATAGGTGTAATTAAATGTGTTTTTTTCATTATTATTATGCTAGCTTTATATATATATATATATATATATATTTATATATACATGTATACACACATATATATATATGTACACATGTATATATACACACACACATATATATATATATATATATATATACATATGTACACATGTATATGTGATAATTTCTGTATATGTATGTTAATTTTATTAATATTTTTTTCTTGTTATTGTTAAATTTTAAAATTTTTGTATCGCTATCCTAGTGTAAATTTATCCTGTTTACACAGTTGTTCGCTATTTCACTCATACAGTTATATAGATGTTAGGGTTATTAAAAGTATAGGATGGCTTATTTTAAATGAAGGCATAATCAACAGTGATCCTCTAGGTATCTACGTGTGTTTTCCGTTTTATTTGGTTTATGCCGCCGTAACCTTTTTTTTTTTCCACGGCCCTCGACATCTGTCACTGATGTAGGTAATCAAACCTCATATTCGTAAATATGTGTTACGTCAAGACGCCTCTCGTCTTAGCTAAAACAAAATTCGACATCTCATCTTACAGATTTCGGACCCTTTTTCAAGTTGTAAATTTCTAGCCATCTATGAATTTAATGATTATATATAGTTTTTTTTTCTGGGGATCAAAACAGAACCCTACCTACTTAAGTTTCCGTGATCAGCATTCAATAATCCAAAGTACCTAATTTATAATTCTATTGACGGAATCACTCGGACCTCAAAGCTCGGGATCCATCAGTTTTCCAAATAAGACAGTGGAAAAACGTAACACCTTCCTTAACTAAAGAAAACCTTAACTAAACGAAAAAACGCTCCCCTTAATTCCATGCTATCCTGATGATGAGATGTGTGATTTCTCTAAATGTTCACTCGGACCGCTTTAGAATACCAAACAAGGAATACCTCCATATATATTCTTAGATACTGCTTTTGGTACCTTTAATTCACAACGGTTTATTTACAATTACGTATCGGCGGCTCTTATATTTTATTCTACTCTCCCATCTTCGCTGAATTAGTTGCAACATGATGACCACGCTTGCCATAATTTCCTTCTGCAAGGAAAGTATTCCATTGTGTTCTC
Source organism: Euprymna scolopes (assembly GCF_053919585.1). Lineage (NCBI taxonomy): Eukaryota > Metazoa > Mollusca > Cephalopoda > Sepiida > Sepiolidae > Euprymna > Euprymna scolopes. Next base: position 25,115,100 of record NC_136485.1, read on the forward strand.
TAAAGTTGACCATCCAACTAGGCCTACTCACGCTGGAGCGAAATATTTTGCTTTTCTTCAGCTATGTTGGAAAACTTCTTTACAAGGTCGTAATCACAACCGACACATTAGAGCACATAGCTTCGTGGACAAATAGAATTTCCACTCACGAAACACACAAATTAGCTTCACGTTGATGTTGTTGAGATCAACAGAAATCACAATTCGAAAAAAATCGAGTCTCTCCTCGAAAGTTATAAATGACCAACCACTTACGTAAATTTAATTCTTTTTTCCCTTTAAAATTCTAATTTTTCTAGGCTGATCGTTCGCCTATATAACTTTTTATATCCCTATAATTTGTTTTTATTTTATCTTTCTAAATCCATATTTTGAAGACTGCTGAAAAACAAACAAAAACTAAACAATACATAACCCAATACAAAAACACCAACACACATTTATTTTTGTTTCTATTCTAGCATTCAACATTACTTTCGAACGACACGACAATCTACATAAAACCTTAAACGACCAAGGCGTCTCTGATTCTCTCTCCTCTGATCTTGAGCACATCTTGCAATAGGAAAAGAGCTGATTGGGTACTTTTAGTCCATCTGAAGCCAAGCTTCTATCTCTACATCAGCAACGCTCTGATGTTAATCTGGCATCATTTGAAATGAACCGCCCTATCCTTGGGGAGGATTCATGTTTTAACAAGCTTCTGGGATTGACCTTTACTCCCGACCTGGAATGGAATATGTATATCAAATCCATTGCCAAGGTCGCTGGAACAATCCTGGGATCTATCTAACGATCCAGTATATATATATATATATATATATATATATATATATATATATATATATATATATATATATATATATATGAGACCTGATGCAATTATCTTCCTATATAAGAGACAGGTACGGCCAACGATGGAGAACTGTTGCTACATAGGGGTGCGACCTGATAGAAGCAGCTCATCTTGTCTTGACAGAGTTCAAAATAGACTTCGTAGGTTAGTGAGGGATGACCGTTTCTCTTCCCTGCAACCTCTTTCCAACGGCTTTGTTTCTATTTTCATGTCAAGTACTCAGCTGAGCTTAATTATATGCCCCCTCGCCAAACCTTCGCGAAAAACACTCAACTAGCCAAAAGCACTATCAGTAATTTCACACACTCTCTATCTATGCCTAAACCTACATGCAGATTCCACGAAGAAAGCTTCTTTCTGAGAACTGCACGCCTGCGGGACTCTCTTCCGGCTTACTGCAATCTGATTGGCTTCAAGTCCGACTTAAACCAAGTATTGGTGAACCGTCCCCCTAAGTATATCAAATTTATAAAATTCTCACTACTTATGTTTACTACGATATAACCTCATCGACTAATGGATACCCATCAGCCCATTACCTCGAGTGGCTTTATGGTCCTGATATGTTGCGATTCCTGTGCAAAACAACTATACAAAGCAAAAATTTGTAAAAGCAATGTTCACAAATTCCCCGGACTGACCATTGCTTCTGACCCAAAAAAGTACATCAAACTTACAACACAGTACACCACAAGGATGATATTTTTTTTTATGCCACAGGGGCTTACGTATATGAAAACTATCATAATACGTGTGTCTGTATTTCTCTTCTCGGTGCATCCTTTTTTTAACGGTCTTACATGTACATTTTTTATCATTTTAATTTTTACATCGAGTGCAGTTTTTGTCGTCTGTTCATGACATAGTTTTCTCTTATATTTTTAGCGTTTTTTTCCTAACTATTTTAACATATATAGTTTTATATATAATTTATTTTGTGTGTCTGTTCGTATGTATTTTTCTCTCTACATTAAACGTTGTGCGCGTGTACGTGTATATTTACTTAGTTATTAAGACAAATTAATGGGTTTTTTGATTTGTTTACATGGGGGTCACAACTTATCAAGGCGGGAAGACCACTAAGAGATAAGGGTTATTGCGTGCACAGTAATCAATGAGATAGTATTGTAATAATCATTAGAATTGGGGGTTTTGATAGAGTGCCTTACTTGAGGGGGCGGTTTGTCAGGAGTTTGTTTGTGTTGAACCTGAAGACTTCCAAGTTGTAAGCAGGTGGGAAACAGGCAAACTGAATAGAGTTCCACTGGCGTGCAGTTCCAAGAAAGAAGCTTTGCTTATGGAATCTATGTTTGGATTAAGACACAGATAAAGAGTGGGGAAAATTATTGACAGTAGTTTCAGCCAGACGAGTGTTTCTCGTGGAAGATTGGCGAGGGGGGGCAAGGGATTGGAGCTTAGACGAGCACCTGCCATGGAAATAACAATAAAATAAAGACAGGCTCGCAACGTCTCTTCTGTGGAAGAGAAGTTGCAGGGAAGAGAAAAGGGCATCCCCCACTAAGCCGCGATGTAGATTTTGTACTCTGTCAAGGCAGGATAGACTGTTTTTAGCAGCTCATGCATACATGTGGCAGCAGTACTCAATCCTAGGACGTACTTGGCTTTTATACAGATAGGGAATTGCATCAGTAGTGAGACATCTTCTGGAGCGGTAGAAGGATCCCACCATTTTCCCATCGTCTTTAGCAACAGATTTGATGTACGTGTCCCATTTCAGATTATGAGTGAAGGTCAAACCCTGGAGCTGGTCAAAACATGGAGCCTCCCTTTCAATCGATGCCAGATGGGGATCAGAGCGTTGTTGATGTAAAGATAGAAGCTTGGTTTTAGATGCATTAAAAGTGACCATTGTAACACGTGCTCAAGATACGAGGAAGGAGAATTAGAGAGAACGTTGTCATTTACGGTATTTCATGTGTTGTCATAGATGGTCGTGTCATCAGCATAGATGCCAACGAATGATTTACGTATGTGTTTTGGAAGATCATTGATGTAGATCAGGAAGAGAGTTGGACCCAGGATGACCCCTGGGGGACTCCAGCATTAATACTGTGGACCTCTGATTTTTGACCATCAACCACTACTCTTATGAACCTATCGGAGAGAAATGATTTAATCAATGAGAAAACATTTCAAGTAATACCGTAGCTGGAAATCTTGTGAAGTAGGCCCTTATGCCATACCTTATCAAAGGCCTTCGATATGTAAAGAGCTATTGCCCTGGAAAGGAAACCTTCGTCCAGAGATTCACTAATCCAATGTGATATAAGCGTTAGCACCTCTCCTGTAGATCTTGCAGAGCGAAAACCATATTCGATGTCACTGAGAAGGTTGTTTCTGTTGAGGTAGTTGACTACCTTTATTTAATATGGCTTCCAACAACTTACTCATGACACATAGGAGACTCATTGGTCTGTACTGAGAGGGAGATGACTTTACACCTGAATTCTTAAATACAGGGCATACTGATGAGGTTTTCCAGAGTGTTGGAACGCATTTCTCTTTCAGGCGACGCTTAAACAGTTTTGTAAGTATGGGGGCAAGTTCTGGTTGAAACTTTTTCAACACTATTACTGGAATGCCGTCAGGAACAGTTGTTTTACTGGAATCAAGTTTTTTGATAAGGTTGGCGACGTCACGCACAGATATTTGTATGTTGCATAGTGGGTTGTTTGTTATAGGAGGAGATACATGGAGCTGATGGGCATTGTCGAATAGGGTAGAATTAGCTGCAAAGTTCTTGGCAAATAGTCTGGCCTTGTCTGATGCTGACGAGATGACCTCAGGTCCATCAATGATAGTTTGGATAGAACGCCCACTTCTGTTCAATATCTTGTTTGGTATTTTCCAGAACTGGTGGGAACACAGCCGCTGCTCAGCTACTTTGGATTTAACAGACTGGGCATATAGCTATCTTGCTTTTTTATTACTCTTTTCCAGTGGTGGCTGGCAGTCCTCAAAACAGCTTTATTCTCAGTATATCTATTACGTTGGTAGCTATGGAAAAAGTGATTTCTGTGGGTGATGGCAGCAGCACATTCAGGGGAGACTCATGGCTGGCTGTTAGGTTTTTGTTGGAATTTTTTGTATGGTATGAATCGGTCTATGCCTATAATTTACCATTTGGTCAGATCTGATACTATAGAGGACACATCCTTTTTAAACATGGAATGCAGATGTAGGTCAGATATGAATGTACGGAAGCTATGCTAGTCAGCCATAGAGTATCGATATACAGTACGGTGGAGAGGTACGTCGGAAGACTTATTACATTACATTTTTATCTTAAATGCTACAACAGAGTAGTCAGAGGATCCCAGAGGAGATAGGACGGAACATTAACACAGTTCAGGGGAAGTTGTGAAGAAAAAGTCTAGAAGGCTTGCATATTGACCGGGTGTATCGGGCACACGGGTGGGTGCGTGAACAATCTGAGTGAGGTCATAGGCAATAGCAAAATCATGGCAAAACCTCCACTAGTCATCGGTTTTCTTAGGGTGGGTCAGCCATTCCGCATTATGGACATTGAAGTCACCGCAAATGTGAATATTTGCCGAAGGATGAGCAGACAGGATGTGCTCAATTTTTCCAGATATGCTCTTAAAGACAGTAACCCCACTGTTGTGGAGGCGACAGAGGGCAAATATAAATGCAGTGGCGTAAGCTAGTGCAACCGTAAAGCACATATAAGGTAAATTAGGGTCTTCTCTAGAGATATCCCTACCACATGGGAAGTCATCTTTGATGTAGGCACATATTCTCTGCCTATGGCCATCTTGGGGGTCAGATTTAGATGTTAAATTAGAGTATCCTTTAAAAATGAATTCGTCTAGGGATGTGGTTTGCCCTATGCTAGTTTCACTTAGAAAGAATATGTTCGGTTTCGTGTCCGGTAATTGTGTTTCAACCTCTAGAATGTTGGAAAGTTGACCATGATGTTGAAGAAGGAGACCTGGTAGTTGGGGTCTACGTTAGAGGATGGGGTTCTAGGTTTATTCGTGTTTCTTTTTTGGAGATTTGTCATGATTGAGGTTTTGGGGTTTGTGGAGCAGTGTGCTAGGCTTGGTTGGAGCAGAACAGAGATGGAAAATAAGAGAGAAAAAGACATGGATTTTTTTGGGCCATGATAATGTAAAGCCGTAACAATTACCCAATGGCAACTAGTATGGCATCGAGAGGCCCTAACAGAAACTACTGTATGGTCCAGAATCCATTCACCAAATGCCAATACAGCAGGCCCGGCACTTTACACCTGCTAATAGGACATCCTCCTTGGTGGTTAATCCAAGTTTCGCGTCCGTGACTATCAGGCGGGTAACGTCAGCACAGATGAAACATTTACCTCCAGCACCCTTACTACTGACATGACCACAAGGATAGACATAAAAACAGAAATGTTCCGACATCTCAGGTTACTCTTTACAAAGTACTGCCAACCTAGAAAGCAGCTTTTTCTTCACACTTTGTCAGATAAATCACTCATTGGAAATGGGGGCTGAAGGAGAAAAAAGGAGAAGCGAGAGTTACTGGAGCTGCCGATAACACATCCACACACAGTATCTACTCTCATTGAAAAAAGATATAAACTGAAATAAAATTTATAAAAATGGTGAAAAGGACTTATTAATATCTACTTATAAGTCCGTTGTCCCATTCCCAGCTTAGGATAGTACTTGACGGTAGTCTCCCCTCCCATGTTAATGCATGGATACATTTTGCCTGTATCTAGGTTGTATGTAGCTGGGATGTTAAACCGTTCCGGCTTCACCCCATAATAAATATGCTATAATGGAACTCTTATCCAATTGAAAAAAAAATGTCTGGTTATTTTTTAAGTCGTTTAAAAAGCTGGTTAAGAAGTAATATCTTTAGGGTTTTGTATTAACTTTAGCTAGAAGTAATGCATACTTAAGAAAATAAATTATTACAAATATACAAAAAGGCCGCGTGTTTTTGAGTTCAGATTATATGCAAATATAATTTGGGGAAGTGTTCAGTTTCATGGGACATTTTTTTTCGTTTTTAATATAAGAAAATAATATTGGTTAATAATAGTATTTTTGACAAAAAAGATTTAGGAGAAAGATAAGAAAACAAGACAAATATTCAGTAATATTTCAGTAATAAGGAAAAATATAAAAAAAAATAAAAAAGATAGACATGCTAGTGTTTTTCGATTAATAGGCTGCAAAAGTTACGAAGAGAAAAGTTTCTTAGCTTTTGGGATCATAGCGTTCGACTTGGCTTGGAGGCCATTGCCTAGCCATTTCTCATTTTTTATTGTTGTACAATGCTATGTTTTTAGTAAAAGTGGATTGCACTGACACATAAATTTCTATTTGAAAGCCGCATATATGAATATGCTTCAAATTTAAATCAATGCTTGATGCATGTCTTTGGAAAATATGCATCTGTTTCATTCATTTTCATTAATTTTTACATTTTCTAGCTCAACAGTTAACAGGTAACCCTCATGAAAGAAATTAGAACTTTTACTTGTGCTCATATCTACTACCAATTCCAGTCATGTATATCAGAAGTATTCATAGGATAGCGATTTCTACTTAACACCATTCCATACAGTTTTTTCAATCTTGTTATTGTCTGTGAGCTACTCTATATTTTTCACCTAAACACACGGTGCTTTGCTTTATCTACACATCTTTGGTAAGCATGTTCCTTTCATATTATCAATTGACAGAAAAATTGTGTTTGCCTATGTTTCTTTTTTCGAGACCAAATCTCTCTTCGATATTTAGGGCATGTTATAACGTTCATCCTTACTTCAACCCAGGTTCGATATCGCATAGCCGATGTCATTTGGTCGCCGGCTACTAAATTAAATGCATTTGTTAGATAGCCAGAGGAGAATAATATAAACGTTTACATTGAACCATGTAATATAGCCAGGTTTCAGATCGACGAATTTTACACATCAGTGTATCATACTAGAATATATTACAGTTCGTATTTACATAAAGTTATCATATTTTATAAGAAAAAGACTATATGTTGCATACCTTTTTTATCCAGGAGTTCTTTTGTCTTCACTGCTGGGCTCTGCTATCCACATACAATGACCAGCACAATAAACGATTGAGATGCCTGTTTTTTTTTTTGTGTGTGTGTGAAACCACAGAACATTTAATTTTTAATTAGGGAATTTGTTTCAGCTTTCTCAATGGCTTTCAAACGGAGTCTGCATTACTTGTCTAAATGCTTGTTCTTTCAGTCCCCTACCTCGGCTTTGACGAACTAATTCTCACTTTCGTTACCAAAGCCAAAAACATAATCTCATCCCTCTTGACCTCTTGGCCTTCCAATTTTCATTACATAATCATTTAAAGCACACATCTTTTAACGTGTGCCTTCCGTATTGTACGACACGGTGGAAGTTCATTTTGTTTATTTAACTTTGCTAATTTATGTCAACCTTCAGATAAACAATAAATAACTCCCAATATAATTATTTGAAGAATATAACTCGATAGATTTAAAAATAGACGGATAGACTGAGACATAGATCGTTGAAACTAATTTAACTTTTAACCCAGATATTATCAAACAAACAAGGTTTTTTTAAGGAGAATATTTATTTAGTAACATAAAATAATTATAGCAAATGAACTCACGGTCCATTGTTCCGTATGATGTTCCGTTAAAACTTCTAAGTTGATTGTGAATTGCAGGTAGATGAGTTGATCATAGTGGCCAAGGGTTTACTTTGATCCAACAGCAATACTTTTTTTACTGCTAATCTTTTTTCCGTACATGGCTGCCACATGACAGAGCACACACACACACACACACACACACACACACACACACACACACACACACACACACACACACACACACACAAACCACCCACACACAAACACACACATACACACACATATATATATATTATATATATACACACGCATAGATATAGTTTATTTTATTACCGTTTTATCTGTTTTGTTACACATGTTTCCGCTAGTGAATCGTATTAGCGATCCAGTAACTTCGTCAGACTTCTGTCCAATCTGATGAAGTTACTGGATCGCTAATATGATTCAGTGCGGAAACATGTATAACTAAACAAATAAAACCGTAATAAAATTAAAAGAAATTATATATACATTTGCTCTGCAATAGTATTAAGCACCTCCTCCTAGTTCTAACTTTTAAGCAGTGATGATATATATATATATATATATATATAAATATATATATATATATATATATATATATATATATATATATATATATATATATATATATATATATATAATCGACGTCTACGTTGATTTCGACGTATTAGGTTCTGCCCTAACCAAAAAGTTATTCGGTAATCCGAACAGATGATGTGTTTATAGACTTTGTGTTGAACCAACGACCTTTTTTAGTATTACTGCTAATATCTGTCGGTTAAAAGACACTATCACCTTACACACAAATCCTCACTTTCTCACCGAAGTTAAGATGAAACTGACCAGTAGCGAGCTAGTATATGGGAGGTGCATAAATTCAGTGCGCAGGATGAACCCCCACTCTTCTTTAAGACATGCATCTATTAATAGGAGAGACTCTGATGTAAAAAGCTGCGGTCTCCTGTATGCTTTGACTTGTGGCATATATATATATATATATATATATATATATATATAGATATATAGGGGGGCGAGTGAATATGTTTGTGTATTCGTTTGTGATTATACAGAGGTAATTAATAATTAAATATGTAACAACGATAAACGATACCCAGACATTATTGTTGCCATTCAGTTCATTTAAATGTTAAATTGAAATTTACATAGATTTTACAAATTTCACAATTATATTTGTAGAAACAATATACTTGTTGATCAAAAAGCGTATTTTAGAAATATTATATATAACTTACAAACATTATAACTTACAATGAATTCTTAAAATATATTTTCAGGCAAAATTTTATACTTTTCCAAACTAGATAATTTTCTTCCTTATATGCAAGAATAAGTTGATTAAATTATCATGGAACGCGTAGTTTTTAAAAATACATCAAATTCTGTTAATGAAAATGTCACATGTTCAAACATTAATTACTGAGTGCAATTCTTACAAAGATTTTTTTGCAAGATATTAATCACATGATAAATATTTGTATATCTAGTATTTGTTTTGTTTTTTTCAATTTCCGATATCAAAATTTTTGCACTTTAAACCTGGAGATTTATTTTCATTTTACTTTCTATTGCCGAACAAATTATTTCAAATAAAAATAAGACATAAGTAAAATTGCCTTTGGAAGACAATATTATGTAGGAAAACGTCACGCAGAAAATGACACGTGATCAATTGGAATATCAGCTACTGAACCTTCATATAATACTCATTTCTCGAAATGTATTGTCCATATACTTTGATGTAAGGATATGCTGGGTGTGTAATATTTACTCACGAGAAAGCCTGAAAAGTAAAGAAAATATATTCGGAAATAAAAACCCAATCTGTACAAATAATATAACCTGAATACCTCATAAAGCAAACATTGCAATTGCCACTATTTGGCAAGAACTTAAAACATAAAGCTATGCGACGAATGCCATCAACTCCCCGTATTCCCTCCTTTAACAGATAACACGCTCTGCAATATACAATATGTATATGCGTGAGGTCGCCAAGCAAATCAAGAGCCTTGATTCCAGTAATGCAACTGACCCTGACAGCATTCCAATTATAATGTTGAAAAAGCTTTAACCAGAACTTGCCTCCATACTTAAAAAAAAATGTTTAAGTGTTGCCTTAAAGAGAAGTGCTTCCCAACACCCGGGAAAACGTCATCAGTGTATTTATCTGTATTTACGAATTCAAGTGATAAGTATCTCCATCTCAGAACAGACCAATAAGTCTCCTGTGTGTCCTGGGTAAGTTGCTGGAATCCATATTAAATAAAGAAGTAGTCAATCACCTAAACAGAAATAACCTCCTTACCGACATGGAATAACACCTCCGTTCTGCTAAATCTACAGCAGATGTGCTAACGGTTATATCTCATAGGATTAGTGAATCTCTCGACAAAGGCTTCCTTTCAAGTGCAATTGCTCTTGACACATCAAAGGCCTACGATATGGTATGCTCTAAAGACCTACTTCACAAGATTTCCAGGTACGATATAACTGGCAATCTTTTCTAAATGTTAAATCGTTTCTCTCTTATAGGCTAATAAGAGTAGTTCATGGACAGAAATCAGAAGCCTACACTATAATGCTGGAGTCCCTCAGGGGCCCATCCAGAGCCCAAAATTCTTCCTGATCTCAATTTATGATCTCCCAAAACACATGCTTAAATCATCCTTTGACATCTATGCTGATTACACGACCATCTTTGGCAACACATCAAAGGCCGTAAATGACAAAGTTCTTCCTGATTCTCCCTGCTCTGATCTTAAGCGTATGGCACAGTAGCGGATGAGGTGGCTGGTAACTTGTAATGCATCCAAAACCAAGTTCCTATCCTTCCACCATCAACGCTCTTAGCCCCATCTCGCATCAACTGAAATACATGGGTCGTGTCTCGGGGAGGATCCACGTTTTGACAAGATTCTGGGTTTGACATTTACTCCTGATCTGAATAGAACACGTACTCTAAATCTGTTTCCAAGTCGCTGGGAAAATGCTGGGATCCTTCTACCACTCCAGAAGATGTATCAGTACTGATGCAATTATTTATATATATATAAAATCAAGTACGTCCAAGGATGAAGTACTGCTGTCACATCTGGACAGGAACCTCTAAAACAACCCACCCTTCCTTGACAGAGTACAAAATAGTCTTCATGGCTTAGTGGGTGGTGCCCTTTTCTCTTTCCTGCAACCTCTCACCCACAGAAGAGACGTTGCGGGCCTGTCTTTGTACTATCTTTATTTCCATGGAAGCGCTTGTCTGAGCTCTAATCTTTGGCCCCTCCTTCGCCAATCTTTTACAAGAACCACTCGTCTTACTTAAACTACTGCCAATAATTTTCCCCACTCTTTATATGTGCCTAAATCAAAACGTATATTCCATGAATAACCCTTCTTTCTTAGAAGTGCACGCCTGTGTAACTCTACTCGGTTTTCCTGTTTCCCACCTGATTACAGCTTGGATGTGCTCAAGTCCAACATAAACAAACTTCCCCATGAACCCCCTTACGTAAGACACTTTATCAAATCTCCAATACTAACGATTATTACGATACTATGCCATCGGTTACTGTCCACGCCTCTTACATATTACTTTATACATATTTTATATATATTATTATTAATTATAATCACTAGATGTATTTATAAAATACATTCTAAAAGAGATCTATTTTAGAAAAACGTCTGTTGTTTCCAGTATTCTAGGTGACAATAAGTCTCCTCACATTTTAGCAGCCTTTACCCGTTTCGATAAGCTTTGCAAAATAATTTGCGTCATCCTAACAGCTGCTTACTGCTTGATTTCTCGTTGGTGGTGACCATTGGTATTCACAAGAATTTGGGTGGCAATGAACAACCCTAAGGTTCCAGTCCAATTTGCCCTTCTCCAGTGAAGGCCTTACTAGGGTTTTCTCTTTCAGAGCTTCCATTTTTCGTGAACCTAATTATTTTGGATTCTGCCTGTTACATAGAATGTTCAATTATGCAGTTTCAATTCTTACTCGACCGACCTTGTGTTCTGGCGGATCTGGCAGGGCCGGTTGATTAGTTTTTAATAATGAACTAATCGTGCTCAGTGTAGTAATAAACAGAAGAATGGTATTGTTGCTTGGAACATTACAGTGACGATCATTGCTGAATATTCGTTAAAAAAGACGTTGGGTTTTTTGTCACTGATAAACCAGTTTTCACGTAAGTGTCATAAACACAGAGATACTGTTCAAAATTTCACGATAAACTGGCAACTTAAAAAAAAATTCAAACCAATAAATACAAGATTTAAGATGAAAAGTACACACTTAACCACAAACTAAACGATGTCTTTAGCATGTTTCTGTAATACCTTTCTATCCCCTATGCGTTATTCAGAAGAGCAAGTAGTGTTCTAAAAGCTTCGGTTTTCTGGTACGAATCCTATATATTATTAAGTAGATTAATATGAGATTATATTAAGTATCTCTAAACACTGAATGGATGTATTTATTATAATACAGTCGCTTTTAGCGGTTTGTTATTATAATATTTTGTGATGGAAATGATACATTTTAACACCTCATATATCCGAATTATACACAGACACTCGCTCACACACATACACACACATACACATATATATATATATATATATATACATATATATAGATATAGATATAGATATAGATATTAGCACTCTATATAATTGTACAATATACATATATACATACACACCACGAACATATATGTACGCAAATATACACATACATTTTATATATATATATATAAAAGAAAGCAGCACACATGGGCATGCCCAATACACTCACACAGACACGTATGCGTGTTTGTATATATATATATATATATATATATATATATATATATATATATATATATATATATATATATATATATATATAAAATCCTGCATTGTAAACAAAGACTTGACAAATTCTGTTTGATAGAATTAGATTTATCGAACCACATGTTTGTATGGTTTGGCCGAAAGCCATTGAAGAAAATCAAGTTAGAGATCTTATACAGACAGCTGATGCAATTGTGTGATTTTGCCAAACACCAAAGTACAGAATCACACAAAAGAAAAAAATGTGGAAAAATAACCAAAAAAACCTATCATCTTTTTGAGACCTTGTCAAACTGAATAAGCGCATTTTTCTTCCGTCTTACGACAAAGCACTTGAAAAAAATATCTGCTTCAGATAAAATGGCACAGTAAGACTTTTAAATAAATATTATTACTCTTGTAATGAGTTTATCTTGTGTTTAAATTGTGTTGAATATCTTTGATTTGCGCGTTCAGTAAATGACAAGCCGAGGTAATTTACCGATTACCATTAAAGTGTAATACCAGATTTTTGAAAATCGATGTAATTCTTAGAATGGATATGTAAAACCATATATTTAGTTTGAATTTTAACCATCGCGAGTATGAATGTAAGTGTACATCAATTATCTAGCCTTGTACAGGAAGTAAAAATCTGCAAAGGGCGTTCGACCACTCTCTACATTTTAAAGTCTGTGGTCTATTCGCTCTATCAGATCTCTACATATATAATCTAAAATATTGAATCTTGAATCAATATAGAACTAGTTCTCCGCTCGTTAATTTAAATAATATTTATAATCACTAGCACGCTTTTAGGCATAAATGTTCTACTTCGGATTACACACTTGTAAATTGATCTTACATATAATATACTACTATAAAGTAATAGGTAAAACTGTCACAAGAACAAGTTCCCTTTTCTTGTAAGTAAGTAAAAATGAGATAGGATTGAACGAGAATCGCCCCTGCAAAGCTAGGTTTGGAATTAAGGTTCAGGAAGGAATTCCCATTGTAAATGTTATTATAAAATAGCAGATATGTTTTTTGAAGCGGAATTCGATTGTTTAGAAATATTATTGTAAAAAGGAATGATTCAATTACGTTTATGACAATTGAATTGAAATAAGGTCATCTAGAAGCGAACAATAGAAAATGAAAAACATATTGAAAAATAGGTAAGCCGAAAATAGGTTAGAAGAATTCGGTCTGCAGAATGGGTTGGACATGTGCGAACGAGACACGTGAGGTATGTCAGGCCACGGGACCGATCAAACACCTTGTTGGCCATACGATGTGGCTGAGAGATGAATTCTATATATAGTTGCTAGTTTGAGATAGAAACCGAGAACAGAACAGGAGAGAGAGAGAGTCGAGAATTTGATTTAATAAGATGACTAGTAAATCAGACTGTTGTCTAATCTATGCGAATATGAAATATCATAAAGTCGCAGCTGCTCATTATCGCGGTACTTATACTCAGCAATTATTGAATACTTGTGTACTCTAGAATGTATTATTGAAATACTAGTTTTCATGTTTCTCCTGAAGAACTTCTCTCATATAATTGTATATGAGATGATTATAAGTGCTTATGACAGGGCATTGTATTCTTCAACTCTAGGATAACGATAATGTGCCCAATTATGCATTTCGAATACTTAGAAAATTACCTCCAGTCTTTAGTGTGGCGGGAACAAAATTGATCAGTACGATTTAGTGTCATTCAGAGGAAGTCAATTTTTAGCAAATAAATAAGTTCTCTTTTAATCGCCGATTTTCACAAATTGTAGCATCGCTTATTATTTAACCAGTTACGATTTATTATGAATCGCAACAAATACATAGAATTCCTCACCGGGACAGCAGCAAAGAAAGTGTTTTATAATCAGTGAATGTATAATTTTTATACGCGTCTTTATTTCTTAGTTTGTTAACTCGTCTAGTGTTGTATAGAACGCTGTCTTTGGAATCTAATAAATACGCGTATACACGTGAATAAATGTTACCTTGCGTAAAAGTTTCGATTAGTATGCGACAACTTCTTCACAAATACGTTAAAAACGAAGACATAACCTTTTACAGACAGCTTTTCCGACGACTAAACAATTACAGTAGGTTTTCTTGTCACATACCCAAAATAAGCGTACACATTATTTTTTGTTGTTAAAACTCCAAAAGAATCCTATGACAGCGGTTTATGTTTTACGTGTCAGCGATTTCCTTGTCTGAATTTGATTAGCAGAATCTCCGTTTATATTTTTATTCGTTGTCTCTTACTACATTTAACATGGTCGTTTTCATGTCTCCCTGCTAACGCCTTTCTCGTCAAATTATTAACTTAATCTCTGCTAATTAACAATTACTTTAGTAGAGCAGACGAAATCACATGTGGTTCTCGTAAGATAAAACGTTGTTTACTAAACTAATTTCCAATTTATTTAAAGTTTCTAAATCGATTGTTTATTTTATTTCTGAGTAAAATTTCAGAATAAAGATTCCAAGCTGTAAGTATGTATTTTCCAAAACCTAATCAAAATAATCGACTATCTTAGAACGTGGGATTCGTCTTCTGCCGTCTAATAATTTTCACATCGACTAATGTCTTAGAATCTTAGAAATCTACAGACTTACTATATGACAGTGCAGGGCGTGATTTGCAACTACATCAACTTACCAATTCTTCCTTCAATAGAAGCATCATTACAACCTCTAATGTTCAAAAAGTATTTACGCAATGAACATCTCCGACAAATCGCCCCAATTCACTAATTTATTTCCCAGTATTAGATGGAATATGACTCAGTTGACTTTATGCATCAGGTGCTTACTCGATGTATATACAGTAAGCCGACAAAAGACGGAATAACCCCCCCAGCCCTTGGCGTGAGAAAAATAGATACATCTAGGATGTCTAGTGTAATACCATGTGTATTTGCACAGTTTTTTTTTTGTATTTCCTGGTTACTCCTTAAATTGTATCTTTACCAAAATTATTAACATAAAATGTAACGCGCATTGACTAATTTTTACATGATTACCGATTCTGTGTTCTTCTGGAGACGCCATACTTTATTAATATAGACACATTTTTGCATGAGTAAAATCTTACATCATTGAAATCATCTAAAAAAACAGGGGGAAAAATATTTTATAAATATCGAAGATGAATTTTTTGAAAATATATAAAAATGTAATCTACACCGATGTACAGGAAAGTATACTAAAGACATATGTTAAAGTAGCAAGTCATAATACTGAACGTTTCACAGATTCTATTTTATAGAAAAAACATGAGGCTTGTGTTGAATCTTCTGAATAAAATGTAAATATTATATTAAATGAAGTATAAAGCCAAACATAACATTAAGTGGAGAATAAAGCAAAATAAAAAGCCTCAGTAAGAAACAAACTTTTCATTAATGTATTATTATTAAAATCAAATTAGATTATAATGGACATCTGCGTTACCTGTAATGGCATGTTCATATAATAAACACACACAAAGAAATACATGAATAAAACGTAATTGACGTTTACATATATATATATATATATATATATATATATATATATATATATATATATATTATATGCATATAGATATGTGTGTGAATGCGTGTGTGTGTGTGTGTTCGTTCTATTTCCGTCCGGTTGTATCGAATACGCTGTGTATTGACTAGCAATATCGTAAAAAAGGGCGTTTGTTTTCCTTGTAATTTCATTCGCGATTTAACATACATACACTCACATATGCCCATATACATTCATGTATTATGTGTGCATAAATAACTGCATTCACTATTAAGAAACATTTTTCTACTGAGTAAAAGTATTATTATAACGGAAGATAGTTTATACAGAAATAAAAATAGGTTATCATGTCGACACACTGGAGAATAACACCAATAATAACATAATTTCCTTCGAGCATAAAAATGAATAAAAAATATGATAACAAATTATTTAACTGGTTTTAGTATAGTGTTCAGAAAATAGAAGGTAAATCTATATACAAACGCACACACACAGACATATATGTATATATATGCATATATACACATATATATATATATATATATATACACATACATACGTATCGTTAATGGTGAGTAAACGACTGTTATATTACAATATATGCAACGCTGTAATGTCAGACTGTTCAATTTTTCCATTCCACCAGTCCAAAAATAATACAAATCAATGAAAATATATATAAAACATCATATGTTTGATAATTCAAATCGGCAAATTGACGCATAAGATGGAAAAGCACCTGTTTCATATGTCAGAGTTTTATCAGCTACATGTCATATTAAAAGACATTTAAACAATATGAAAATCGTTGTTGAAAGTATTGTTTATACATGTCTTTTATTTCAAGTAGAAAGATAATGAGTTATATTTCTTTCATTTATTGTTCATTTACAACTCTATTTGAAACGACAACGTTACATACGCCCGGCACTGCTTTCTAGTTGTAAAATCGGTGCTTATCATTTACCATCATTAATCGACCTTACACACGATAATCGCATATAACTCTCAGTGCTACAATAACAGCCAGTCCTTTTCGTTAGCAGCCACTACGAGACAATGCCCAACAGTAGAAACCATATAGTTTTATTTTGCTCACAATAGTAAATGGTCTCTATTTTCAAGGACTGAAATCCCTCGTCTTATTTGTTTCCAAGCGAGGTGAGCTTTATCAAATCTGTATTGACATTGTGTAATTGTTAGTATGATGAATATATTGAGTAAAATTAAATTTGTCGCATTTCGTATAATGCATGCTGTTTGTATAACAAGACAGAGTATCCTTTCATGCATAGAATTAAACTGATCACAGAAATTGTTTTAATATAATCTGTAAGACTCAAATAAACAAGTTTATATTAGAAATTTAAGTTACAAGACCAGTTTCGGATACCTTATTAAGTTAAATATTATGACTAAATTTAAGTTTAATTGCAACTTAAATTCGATTAATTTTCTGTAATGTACATTTTGTTTTACATAAAATGCATTATTTAGCAGCTTTAAATATATATATATATATGTATATATATATATATATATATATATATATATATATATATATATATATATATATATATATATATATATACATTCAATCCGAACATTTTATGTAAAGGTGTATATTGTTTATTACATATAACATACTATTATATAGAATATATTTTTTTATATTATTATTAAAGTTCCGCCTGGCTTTGCCTGGCTCTTTTGTACTGTTTATAAGTTTATGTGCATATGTATGTACTAAAAACTGCGAATATGTTCGGTTATGTCTTTCTATACGACAAGCGTCCTTAATTACCATGAATATATTGGAAGAGACCGCAAACGTCAATTTTTTAAATATTTGACCCCAATTTGGACTCCTTAACTTTTATTGTTTTGGGCTAAAATTGAAGTAAATAGTTCTAGTAAATTACATCTAAAATTTAAAGTGTTTAAGTAAAAATTGGCCGAGCAGTTTGGTAGATTCCTAAATAGTCAACTCTGTAAACTTTATTTCCTCTCAGCCAAATTGTCGCCGAAAAATTGATTGAAAATCTTGCTGCATATCTGAATACGCTTTATGTTAAATTTCAAACGTTTATACATGAAAATTGGCTTAAGTTGCTAGGGATTGCAAAAGTAACATTTTTGGAACGTTGACGAATTAGAAGCAAACTTTTCAGAAAATAAACGATTAAAATCTTGCCCTTCACCGGTCACACTTTATGTAAAATGTAAAATGTTTACACAAAAAATTGGTTTAGTAATTTAGAAGAGATAAAAGAGGTCATTTTTTTAAACTTTGACCCAAGTATGATTTCTTGGCATTTATTGTTCAAGCTCAAATCAAATTATCAAGATTGAGCAACCTATATCTAAAAGGTCAATTGATTAGACCTTACATTAATGAAGGAGTTTGGGAGAGTTCTCAAAGGTAAAATCGTTGGAATTTGACAGACAAATTACTGGTTTTACACTGATTAAAATGATTTTGCCAAATTTCAATACTTCTTATGTAAAATCTAGAGTCTGTACACAAAACTTGACAAAGTTATTTGGTAGGGAAATGTACGCAGACAGGCATACAGACAGACATTTTCACTTTTATATATATATATATATATATATATATATATATATATTCTTATTATTACTAATATTATTATTATTATCATTATTATTATTATTATTAATGATAATAACAAAATAATAATAATAATAATTAAATAATAAGAAGAAAAAGAAGAATAAAAAGAAGAAACACATGAAATCAACTTAAATTAAAATATAAGCGTATATAACAGTGTAACAACCTGTTATTTCATATGATGTCTCTCTCCTTCGACTCACACTGAAAGCGTACACTAAAGTTCGTAAACTTGCTCAACTGAAGCTCATTATTCTCGAATCCAACTTCTTACAGAAGCGTCCGGCACTCTCCTGCAGCTTCACGTGAGGCTAGCTTTATCCTGCAATGAGTTTAGCTTAGTACTTAAGTTCCACTGGCGCCAAGCTACCTGCAACAATGCTCATTGAAGTTCAGATACCCGTTTCCAGTGAAACTTAATTTCATGCTACTACTGCCATTACCAGTGCCCAAGTGCCGGTTTTCGCTATATATCACGCCCCACGCCCAGTAACATGTTTTACTGCTAAGCAACACACACACACACACATACACACACCCACACGTACGCACACACACACACACACACACACACACATATATATATATATATATATATATATATATATTATTACATTTTCACCCCAAACAAGGGCACTTTGATGAAGGGGGCAACTATGAGGGACACAGGCTACAGGGGTACTAGATGGGGAGTTGGGCAGCAAGATGTCAGATCACGTTACACTTGAACTTCTTTATATCAGTAGAGTTTGGGAAACAGGAAACTGGAAGGGAATTCCAAAGTCCAGCAGTTCTGGGGAAGAAACTACTGAATTAGAATGCTCTCTTATATCTTGGCATATCTACTGTGAACTGAGCGGGATTTTACTGCAGTAGGGCTTGTCTGGGTTATTTACGTACGTATTACGCCCAAATATAACAACAATAATCCATAAATGGGCGGTAGGTGGCCTTATAGAGGTACAGGATACTTTCGGGCGTAAGTAGCTTTCTAGCACGCCACAGAGAACCTACATTTTTCGCAGCGGTTCTGGCAATGCTCCCAATGTAATTTTCCAACTCACGTTTCCTGTGAACGTTAGGCCGAGGAGTTTAAAAGATGCGCTTTCAGATAAAGAGTATTTGGGCATTGCTATTGGTGGTAGAGAAGGTTTCTTGCAGTTATTGAAGGAAACAAGTTTAATCCTGGCAGCATTGTATGTGGCCATCCATTTTTGTCCCCATTCCACCACAGATTGGATGTCATCCTCAAGTGTTTCGGCCATTTCTGTAGATATGTGTTTACTTGTTTTCCTATCGTGTCTGTTGTAGAGCGTGGTGTCATCAGCATATATCCCCATCTCACAGACTATTTTGTTATTTATGCATATTAGGAATAATAGATGTCAAAGTATAGACCCTTGAGCCACTCCCGCATTTGTATCATATTGTTTAGATCCACGATCATCGAGGACAGCCTGGATTTTTCTCTTAGATAAGAGAGATTTAATCATGTTGAGCATTCTTCAAGTGATATCATATGATCAGATTTTCCTGAGAAGACCTTATTGCCATACCCTGTCAAAAGCCTTAGATATATCTAGAGCTACCGTTCTGCCCTCCCCTGCTTTGTCAAGTGAATGGTATATACGTTCAGAGATTATAGTTAGAATGTCTGCTGTGGTTCCGGCTCTCCTAAATCAATATTGTTGGTCGGTCAGAATTAAGCATCTGTAATGTGAAGGTGTAGAGCTTAGTTAATTATGGAGTCCAATATGTTGGCACAAAGTTAGAAGAGGCTAATGGGGCGATAATTTACTGGGTCAGTTCTTTCGCCAGAATTCTTGAAAACTGGTAACACAGAAGCAGTTTCCCAGCAGGAAAGCAAGATTCATTAACACATTTGTCGTATAGTTTGTGAATGGCACAGCCGGGATGAGGTCAGGTCTACATATATTTGAAGTGTCAAGATTTTTTATGATATCATGCACCTGAGAAGGGGTGATCTTCAGTTCGTCTAGTATGGTGTTGTCTGTAAAGAAAAGTCCGGGAAAGGATGGTTAGCAGTGTCCAGTATGGAGTTGTAGGCAAACAGACTGACAAGCATGTTAATTTTCTCGGTTGCTGAGCAAACAACTTCATGATTGTTGGATAGGTGGTGAATTGTTGATTGCTTATTATTTACTACAGTGTTGTAGATTTTCCAGAAGTCACGGGTTGCTAACTTCTGTGTTTCAATGCGTTTTTTGTGGTTTCAGTAAATTATGTCTTAGCTATCCCTATTTTTTTATTACAGCTACTTCTGGCTTCTATATACTTCTGTTTATTTGAAGTGAATTTATGTTGGTTAAATCTGCGGTACGCGTGCTGCCTTTGCGTGTGGGAAGTAAAACATTGGGGAGAGTGGGGCTTGCTATAAAATTTCCGCGTGGGAACATGTGCTTCAATTGCCGTGTTGTACCATTCGGTGGTCTCATTTACGCACTGTTAAGCAGGAAGTGAAAAGATATTTTTACATAAGGCATATCTTATTGCTTCCAGTCAATCTTTTGATAATTGCTTCCAGTCAATCTTTTTATAATATCTCGTTGTTTTAAGCAATGGCTCTTCAATTTAGGCGCTAGATTTTAGCGCGATTTCAACTATTATCCATGCATGATCAACATCAAGTGAAATACGGGCGGTTGTAACAACATCATCAGGAACTTTGGTCAGAAACACATCTAAAAGTGATGGGTGGTGTTCTTGCTGGTCAGGGAAATGGGTTGGGACTCTAACAATCTGTGATA
This sequence comes from Euprymna scolopes, assembly GCF_053919585.1. NCBI lineage: Eukaryota > Metazoa > Mollusca > Cephalopoda > Sepiida > Sepiolidae > Euprymna > Euprymna scolopes. Next base: position 25,136,386 of record NC_136485.1, read on the forward strand.
GGGAATGAGTTATAGAGAAGCTATGCGTTTTGCTACCAGCTGCGTCTGTCTAAGTAGAAAATCCAAGCCCGTTGTGGTCGACATTGAAGTCTCTAAATACATGAACTTTTGCGCTAGTGTCGAGTGAATGTGCTGTATTTCTGCTGTCAGAGAATTGGCTTATTAAGGAGCAGTCCTAGGTCGAGAATAAGCAGTAGAGAATATAATGTAACTAATATTATGTTGCATGTTAAATCTAAAACACAGAAAGTATTGATAGTCCGATTCTAGTTTTGTTTCTCTAGTCAAGGGGAGGGTGTTTATAATATAGGCTTCAAGCCCGTGCATATATCTGTCAGAGTCCTAACGGCAGAGTTAGAGATATCTGGACATGTTTAAATAGTTAGAGGGATGGAGGAGTGTAGGTTAGTTTCACTTAGTGCTAAGATATCCGGGGTATTTGTTAGGAGAAATGCTTCGACATCATTAAAATTAGTTCTAAGACTACGGATGTTCGTAAATGCAAGCCTCAAGGGAGGAGGTCATTTGATTTTCTTTGAGTGTTGTCCAGGTTTACACAGAATTTTAGATTGCACTGCATGTTTTAAAGAGTTTCACTTTAGGTAAGGGGTGCTTACCAATGTGTTATGCAGAATACCAGATATGCAACACAAGTAGAACATCAACTGACCTTCCATCTACTAGGCTGTGGCCTCATGAAAGCCCACAGGGGAGAGTGCAGGGTCCCTTTCCATACGCGGCATGACACTACAAACATCCCGATAACATTCAACTGTTGATGGAATAGCCGCACTAAGCGCTACCAAACTGTCATGGCACCTGTACTACCAGTCGAGAACAGCAGCCAGAAACTGCCCATGCGGTACCCCCCCACCCATCAGAAGATGGTCACCCCAATCTACTTGTACGGACAATTTCAAGCACTCCCAATTGTCCAGTATAGAGGAGGATGTGATGTGTCGGGAGAGAAGGAAACGGCGTTTATTGACCTAGTCAGGAAACAAGATCGACCAATGAGTGTTACTGTCCCATCACTGTGCTTCGACCTCTATCCATGTCAAAGGCAAAGGATATGGAAGCCGAGCGATAGACAGTGCCTATCTACTCCTTAAGCAGTTTAGTTTTGCAGGCTTGTAATTTGTTTGAGTCACCAGCTCTATGAAGTATGTAATCCAAGACGGGAGGAGCCTCCTTCCCCTTAGGTTTCACAGTTTTCATTCTCCTAGACGGATGACCTTGGAAGATCTACCGGTCGATCAGCACCGATAGTGTTTTCCCCGCGGCTGGATCCTAATCCAGGTATTTCTGCGACCCCGCGTGGGTAGTTACCTTTACTAGGTAAGTATATAAATGTTATAATGTTATATGTCTACTGGAAAATTACACTCTTCAAGGTGATTAAGGTACATTACTATTACATTGTAACCGGAGAAGGGAGTAACTAAAAGTGCATGCATATATATATATATATATATATATATATATATATATATATATATATATATATATATATATATATATATATATATATATATATATATATATAAATATGTAACATATATGTGTATATATTATATTTATACATATATATATATATATATATACTTATATGCATATATATACAATCATATATACAAATATATATATATATACATATATATATATATATACATATAGGTATATGCATACATAATTTAGAAAAAACGGTACTGTATTCATTTATATATGTGTTTGTATATTTTTAATATAATAAAGAAAACACCTCCATTAAATTCCATGCATATATAAAGTGTTATGCTTTTGTCATCATGAGTCAGGACATTCTTAACCATGAACTAAATATAATTTTATCCACTTGCTTGTACATTTTATAGTTTCAAGCAGGTAGACAAGAGCATTAAGGGAAGCTTAAAACCTATAAAAGCAAAATTAACTAAGTGTAAACCAGCAAGGGAACGTTTAGACATTGCATAACGCTAGCTGATTGTCGTTGTTTTCTCAGAAATGACCTATTTTATAAATAATATACGTTCTTATATATTTATAAAGTTGTAGCGTTGATGTGGTTGTTTGTGTATGCACCGCTACTACAAACTTATCACTGGACCGGTCATGACCAAATTTTGCAGGATTATGGTCCCCCACCTAACGATAGTGCACACATTTAATCAAGGTTTAGACTAAAGTTCAAGCCTATTCATATATTCTCCCCTACACCACTTAAGCCATCCTGAAGAGACCTTGCATTATGATGCCTGACTAGGTATGGTACACACCGTTTTTCAAGCTTCAAGTGAAAGGTAAAGTTTATAACTTCTGTATATACATACTTCTACTGCCAAAACAACTGAACCAATTATGACCAAACCCGATGTCATGAAGGAATCTAACCTATGAATTGTGCACACTATTTTTCGAGGTCAAGGAAACATTTAAAGATCGGGGCTCCGATGTACACTGAAGTCCTGCGCAAAGCGCTGCTATCTTTAGCTAGCATAATATAGTCCAATGTGGCTGTATCATAAATGCCGATATGATGAGTTGAAATAATTCATAACACTATCATAGATGAAAGGTCGTATTGATAGGAATGTTCTCCGAGATTCATGATGAAAATTTTATTGTATTTTATTGTTGTTTTTATACGGTGTTTTTATGAAATATTTAATAGGCATGACTTCCTTAGATTTCAATACCCGATACTATGACCACAAAAGCACATTCAAAAATAAAAAACACCGTATAAAAACAACACTAGCGAATAAATACTGGGAACTCAAAGACAGCGGACATTCGCCGGTAGTCGAATGGACAATAATGAGACAAGCTACCACATGCAGAAATTTAGACGACCCATGTAAATTATGCCTCCATGAAAAATTTTCTATCCTGCACTTTAAAGAACCTCAAAATCTATTAAACTGTAGGCGGGAAATAGCAAACAACTGTGTTCACAAAATAAATCTTACTCTAGGATAGCGATACAAAATAGCTTTAAAACTAACAATAACAATAGAAAACAAACAAATAAATAAATTAAATAAACATGAATATACATAAACGATCAAACACATATATGTATATATATATCTATATATGTATATATATATGTGCAGTATTGTTTACACATAGGTATATTTATATGTATAAAAAAAGGAAAACGGCCACCTACAACCACTAACCTAGTTCTAAAACATATCCTTTGTTTGAAAAAATGCATGCCCATTGGCTGATAGGAAGGGGCGCGGTGGATACTAGAAGCTGATTGGCCAACTAGAAATCCTCAACATCTATAAAAACAAGAAGCAACGACAAAATTCGCGCATAAGCCTGACGAATCCTATAGTTGGATGAAACGCAGAATATTCAATGTAGCTTAATCGCCATATATACTTTATAAATTACTATATATATATATATATATATATATATATATATATATATACATGCATATATATATAACTACTTCATTTAAAAAATGATATACAAGAGACAAGATTAAGGCGTAAACTTTAAATATATACTTCAACAGTGCTCAATTCGTAGGTAGAGCTAGGTAGTAAGTTATAGCATATATATATATATATATATATATATATATATATATATATATATATATATATATATATATATGGCGATCAAGCTACATATAATATCCTGCGTTTCATCCCCGCCATGATTCATAAGGCTTATGCGGGGATTTTTGGTTGTCTCGCGTTTTTATCTGCGCACCTACTATTGAAATTTTAGTTAGCCAATCACATCCCTAGTTTCTAACGTACCCTTCCTAATCAACCCATGCAGGACAAAGGCCCAGCTGACATCCGGTTAACCCCTTCCTATGTGTTTGCTATTTTAGTAGGGGGCGTCCTGGCATATTAAAAACCTATATAGTTATAAATATTTTGTGCGTATGTAAAATAAAAGAGTACTGTATTTATTCTTACAACCAATTATATATATTTTTAAGAAATAAACAATCCTTAACTATCCGAATATTTTGTTTTTGGTAACATCATTTTTGAAAGCGAAAATTAAGACATACAGTGCAATACATTTTGTCTTATGCTAGATGCCTCTCCTGCCAAATTTTATAAAGGCTGGTTGAGAGCGTGAGGCTAGAGGAGGGTGACGTTATGTTGGCCAGCGCCATGATAACTGTCCCCAAGATAGTCGCCAACCCGACTTGGTGTGCACCATGACTAGGTCGGGGAAGTTTGTAAAGAGCCTAAACAAATATGAACTTAATCTTCGATCATACCTTTGTAAACCATCGCTAGGACGGAGTCCATCATATTTTCAGGCTTAGCTTGATCCGCACAGTAGTGTGGGTTGTAGAAAAGTATATAAGTCTGAACAATAATCTTTAACACCCACATAAAACATACGTAATTACTTATATATATATATATATATATATATATATATATATATATATATATATACATGCCTATATTATCTATTCATGATTAGTAATTTTCGAATGTAACTTAACCGAAACAGACGCGTAAGTTTTGAAACACACGTCTTGTTATAATATTATACAATATAATACAGTTAACTGGCTCCACTTTATATATATATATATATATATATATATATATATATATATATATATATATATATATATATATATATATATAAAGAGAGAGGAGTGAGAGAGAGACAGAAAGAAAGACAGTGAAAAGAAATGAGAGTAAGTTTGAGTAATGTGCTAAGGTGCGTTTTCTTTTTCAATCCATGAAATTGTTATTTTTTTTATTTATTTTCTATGTGTAATTAGCCATTCCCCTGAACACAGAAAATGCCTACAATTAAAAATGAATTCATTGCGGCTGCGCAATGAGAGAATATAATTTCAACATATCGATGATAACAAGTCCTATTAAATAAAATGATTAAAAACGCATGTTCAACTTTGATGTGCACAAAAAAGCTAATTTTAGGTTTTTATTCCCCCTGGAAGTGCTCTGATCAGGAAAATGTACGATAATATTATCCAATTCCACGTCAAATGCATGAAGCCAATTAGTAAACCAACTAATATCATTTTACATTTTTCGTGTATTTTAGGCATATCTTTCTATCTTTCCTTGTACATTTCCATGATCTTCCTCTGACGTCAAGTGCTGTTGATCTTATTATCTATTAGAAACGTCACAGAAAAAATTAGTAAGAAATACAAAGTGTATTAAGAGAAAATAGAACTGTATTTAACACGATCATTGCTTGCGTCCGTTTTTATTAGTGGTGAGATAAGGTCGTTTTTTATAAGCATTAACATCATATAGAAACAATAATAACTTTTTTTAAATTCAAATCCATATTACATAATTGCGTTTAATTAGTAAATTTTACTGTGTATATTTCACATTTATTAATGGAGTTAAAATCACAACAAAGACTTCGATGATTTACTTCTGAGTGTGTGTCCTACAAACAAATTCATTCTACTTAAACGACTAAGGTGGAGCTAGAAAAATTATGAACCACTGTAATGATTTGCGATATTGCATGCTTATTTTTGTTGCCAAACAATAAAGAAAAACTTTAGTCCAAAATTAGTCGTCTCACAGAATGAAGTACATAGTATAACATCTTTATTTGTCTATTCGTTTTCTACGTTGATCAAATCACAATCAAAACTGACTGATACAATTTTTGTTAAGAACTTGTTATTTACTACACTACTATTTCAGTAAAATATTTCATTATGCATTATCTTTTATTGGCATCCTTGAGATGGGTAATTTGCAACATAATTTATTAACTTTATCTTCATAATTATTTTTCCACTATGTATCCGCCAATTATTCTTCTACCCTACATTAGCTCATTGTAAACCGCGACTGGATAAGGAAGCTTAATCTCTTAACTATAATTACTTCTGCTACAATTAAGAAACTAAGAATGCACGTACATTTATAAGTTACAATCAACATCCAAATAAATGCTTTGAGGAAAATTACGGTTTTGAAAAGGCGAACAATTACAAGATACATATGCCTTACTTAAAAATTGCTTGGTTTATTTATGGTGACTTTTACATATAAAAACACACCTAATAATTTAGCTGATAAAGAGACTTTGTTTTAAAAAATTATATGTCAAAATTATTGCCCATAGTGTAATGTCTATCACAATAAAAACGTCGTTTCCGAAAAATTCGGGCAAATTATTTACTTTGTTGTTGTTCTTTCTTAGGAAAAAGATGTTTAATTTTTAATTTTAATGTGAATTTTAAATTATCAATCCCATTACTAAATATACATATCTATAATAACAATATATATATATATATATATATATATATATATATATATATATATATATATATGCATGCATAATATGCATGCCTCCGGCTTTTTTCCTTGATTTTTAAGAGATTTAGTTAATTTTAATCTTTTGTTACTAATAATACAACCGTATGTAATATAGATGTTCATGTGATGGATCTAAGTCAGCTTACCTTTTTTTATTGAGACTCGGTGGACGGAAGGATATATCTTATACCGCATTTTAATAGGTATCTGTATTTTCATTGTTTTTCAACGATTGAGAACAGGTTTGACTATTTTATTGATGTCTTTTCTTTCTCTATAAAACTTTATTCTTTGAGAATTTTACGAGAGACTATGCTTTTTTTTATATTACAAATCTCGTACATTAAGCGTTGACATAAGTGGATTTTTGCCATTCCTTTAGCTGAGTAAATAAAAAAATACAACTATTTCACATGCTGTCACGGAGAAAATAAACCGATTACATATTTAAGATAAGTTCCTATTATTTTTGTTCTACTTTCACTTGTACTAACAGCATACATGTATTCCTTGTTGTATAAGGTAATGACATTGTAAATATAAGAGAATATTCGTACAGCAATAAGAGAACGTTGCATTTACATGACATATGATATTTAATTGTCATAGGCACGAGATGATTTTTCTATGTTCATCATGCATAACGTAAATTACGACGTTATTTTTTTTGTGTTTTATATGCACGTATCATTTTAAAATACACTTTGCATGTCTGTCTCGATTCTTTTGTCATATACGCTTTGAAATATATTTTTTGTTTTGTTTTTCAGGTATGTGAATAAACGCTTTTAAGACGTCTGGCGCGTAAGTTTTAAAACAAAATATACTAACATTGTGTACAAACATACATATATCTATACACACACACACTCATATATATATATATATATATATATATATATATATATATATATATATATATATATATATATATATATATACACACACAATTTCCAATACAATATATACAATATTCAGATGTTTTCTTATACTTTTTTTAAAATTGTAATTCATTCTTTATATTTATCCCCGGATTATTAACGATATTGACCCCTTTTTCTATTATTAACCTATTTTTTCTAAAAAGTGTGATTATATTTTATTTTCCTTATGATACGAACAACGTCACATTATTCATTCGGTGTTGCATTTTTTCATGCAGCAATGTCGAAACACAACATTTACTAAATCATTAATAGAATTGATGCAACTAGTAAAAACTATATTTTATGCATCAAACGTTTAAGTAACATGATTTTAATAATATTTCCGGCTTTTAGTAAAAACGAGCAAGTAGCCTACGACTTTTTTTGGTGAAGGCTGTTGAGTGAAGCGATTTGCACATAACAACATGAAGAAACATGTATTAACAGAATGTAATATAAAAATGTATACACACGATTCCTAACTTACACCTACACTCCTTTTCTCTCCCTCTATTTTTCTTTCTCCGTATGAAAATTTACTGTTAGATCTATATATTATTGTGTTTACATACGTATTATTTTATCCAATAGGTTTAAACGTATAGCAATTCTTGAAATATACCTCATTGTTATTGTAAGATAAATTGTGATAATTAATTAATGTTACACAAGTATGTGAGTACCTCTATCTTTCCTCCTCTCTCCCCATCTCTCTCTCATATATATATATATATATATATATATATATATATATATATATATATATATATATATATATATATATATATATATATATACAGGACTACACAAAAGTATGCGACACGTACATTTTTCTTCATAACTTTAATTAGGGTTGAGGATTTTACCAAAAATTTGATCAGTATATTCCTAATACTATTCTAATTTATATTTCGTGTAGTAATTACAAAATTAAAGTTTAGAAATTTTATATAAAGGAAAAATATAATTCAAATAATGCAAAAGTATTGGATACATTTATTTAATATATATATTTTTTTTACACAGCGATCACCATTATCAAGGCCCGGAAGCCTTTCAGGGATAATGGTTATTCAAGTATATTACGTTAGTGTGGAGATTTGATGAAGTGTTTACTTAAGGGGGCGGTTCATTAGGAATTTGTTAACATTGGACTTGAAGTTGTAGTCCGGTGGGAAGCAGGCAGACGGAACAGAGTTTTGGTTAGATAACCTTTATTGCGTGCAACAGCTTCCAATCTCTTTCTATAGTTGCACACATGTTTTTTTTCAAAGATATGCATCTATTTTACGCCATTCTTCTTTGCAGAACTGCACTAGTTGGTGAAGGTCTTGTGGATTCCATTTGTGAATATTGATCTTCAATATTCTCTACAAATTTTCAATTGGCTTCAGGTCTGGTGACTGACTGGGCCAAATAAGAACGTCAAATCCGTTATTACTAAGCCATTCTTTTGTTAGTTTAGCAGTATGCTGGGGACAATTGTCCTGTTGAAACATGAAATTGCTATTATATCTCAACAAGTCAGCAGATTTCTGGAGGATTTTTCTTTAAAATCTCCCTGTACATACATCCATTCATTCTACCACTGAGGACTTTTGAGTACCTTTGGATGAAAAACACCCCCATACTATAATCGAACCACTGGTAAACTTTACCATAGGAAGGGTATTCTTTGTGTTATAGGCGGTGCGATTTTTACGCTTTACATGTGTTCCTGTATTTCTTAGAAAGATTTCAGTTTGGGGTTTTACCCCATATGTTTTAACATAATTCAAACGTGATCTGACATGTTTAAGCTTCAATAATGGAACATTTCTTGGGGTCTTTGATACAACACCTGCATGTTCTAGAACTCTACTTATTGTGTAGTTGCTCACATTAATTGCAGCTTCTCTGAGGTCGGTTGGAATTTTTTTCCACACTTTAATTTACAACTTTGCCTCAAGTGTTTGGGTTCGATCCTCATACTTACTTTTTACCCACCCCACCCCCGGGGTGTTCACATGCACCTCCAAACACCCTAGTATTATATATTATAAGACATGATTTTAAAAAGTTAACAGTTAATGTCACTTAAATCCATTTTATCATTATGTTTTGATTATCCATCATTATGTTTTGATTACTAAGTGTATATATTTTCCTCTCTTTCAATTTCTGTTTTTACCTGTTACCCGAATATTTTCCCCTTCAACTTTTAATTGTTCAACGAACTTCAATTAAAAAATATTTTTTATTACAATTGTTTGGTTAATTTGCATAATAAATACATAAATCTCATCATAATAACATTACTATTTCATTTATGTTAATATTTTTTTAAATATTTGATTTGATGTTTAATACGGTGTCATTTATTATTATTTCGTTTACTTTCCTTTCCTATTTTAATTATTATTTTCTGACGTGTATCTATGCTAATGATATTTGAGGATTAGTGTATGCACGGGTATATTTAGATGTTGGTGTTAGCATGCTTGTATGTCTATTTAAGTATGCATTTGTCAATATGCTCCATTCTTCATATGAATTCTTTCAATTTTGCCACGCCTGACGTAAATAAACGCCTACAACCCTTGCGTAATTCTATCCATCAGTATCGACAATCATACTTTCCAGTCCGCTCATTTCTGTCTAAATGAGATGTCAGGTTGTCATTTTGGCGACATAATTAAATTAGTTTTTTTCTAAAACTAGAAGGTCTTGCCGAGCCTACACTTTCTAGTTTCCACGCTTAACGTATGAAACAACACTTTAATACAGTCTGCCGATAGGAGCCGTATTCGGCGTATTTCAATCTCGCCAGTAAGCAAATTATAACTTTTTTTTTTAATTTAGTGGAACATTTACCAGATTTGTTTATACAATGTCCAAGCTTAGAACATAGTTATATGTACTGCAAAACCATTTAGTTTATAACAAATGCTACACAACTAGTTCTACTGACTTACAATCATGATCATATTTATTGACAGGGTCAAATAAAATTGTATTTTGTTAATAAATTATTATAAAAATGGACAGAGTCGAAGCTTACTATGTAGTATCACATGTGTTTTGAACTGATCTTTCCGATACAACAATTGGATTCCGATAAAATGTAATACTAAACAAAATACAAACGAACTTTCTTAATTACCATGTTCAAAATTATTGGCACGGCTTATTATTTTAATCAATTACCAGTATAATTTCAACCAATTCCATGTTTAACATGGTTTCGTTACACTTTTGCAGCCTTATTATGCTTATTTATTGTTTATTTAAAAATAAATTCTTTTTCAGATAATTCTTAGATAGCTTTTGTTTTGAATTAATTTAAATCAAGGAACTCTCGTTATGGTTAAGACTAAGGAACACAGCGAAGACCTCAGGAAGCTCGTAATAGCGTGTCATTCCAAAGTGGAGGGCTATTAGATTTCTTAGAAATTAAAGCTTCCATAATCCACCGTTCGGTTCGTCGAAAAGACTCCAATCACAAGGTCAGGTAATGAATTTGGAAGATCGGGGGAGAAAAGGGCTACTGTCTGCGAGAGCCGCGTGAAAAATAGTTCGACGTGTCACCCAAAACACAAGGATCACTGCTTGGGAGCTTGTAGAGGAGCAGAGAACCTTTGGAGTGAAAATGCTTTGACACACATTTAGTAGAGTTTTGAAGAGAACTTGTTTGAAAACATTTCACCCGGGGAAGACTCCGTTATTGAGAGTCCGAAAAGCGCTATATTGATAAAGATGTTGCCTTTTAAAAACAGGTTATATGGTCCAACGAAGCAAAATTGGAGTTAATCGGCCATAATAGAGTTTGTTCTGTTTACAGGCAATCTGGCGAAGCATTCTTGCCTGAAAACACCATACCAACTGTGAAGCACGGCGGAGGTAGTTTGATGTTTTGCGGATGCTTTGCTGCCACTGGACCAGGATGACTCGTTAAGGTCACAGACATCATGGAAAAGGAGTGTCATGTTAAAATCCTGAAGGAAAACTGAAGGACTCTGCTAGAGAACTGTCACTTAGTCGACCTCGCAAGTTAATGACGCAAAGCATTCAGCTAATTGACTAAAAAATGGCCCGAGGACAACAATATCAATGTTTTGGGGTGCCATAACAGAGCCCGTACCTCAATCCCATTTAAAAATTGTTGAGCATTCTAAAATTGAGGGTAATGCAGAGGAAGCCTAAGAATCTCGCTCAGTTAGAGGATTATTGTCAGGAGGAGTGTCCTATATTGATTGCTGAGTAATGTTACAAGTACGTGGAAAACTATAGAAACGACTGCAGCAAGTAATTAAGTCTAAAGGCCATACAATCGATTATTAGAATTAAGGTGCCAATAAATTTGAACACGAGAATTTAAAAATATCGTTGTAATTTCTTTATTATTACTTTTTTTTTTTTATTCGTTTGTTGAATTGGAAAGATCAGTTCAAAATATATATTGCACTTTCTGATTTCCTTTGATTTAACACTTCTCTGAAGGATTTTAAAGACAAAATAAGTGTTTTTTTTTATTGAACTGTTGAAATACATATTATAATGATTGTATATTAATGCAACTTTACATCTCACCAATCATTTAAATCTTTGCAATTTAACCAACTCTCTTCGTGTTTACAAAACTAGAAATGTGCATATATATACATATATATATATATATATATATATATATATACATTGACGTACAGAGACTTTCACGCACACATACACACACATATATATGTGTGTGTGCGTGTATTTTGAATAACTTATATATATATATATATATATGTATATGTATATATATACATATATTTGAACAAATGATTAATAAAACATGTTAAAAGACATCTTGAAAAAGAGTTAAAACATATTTAATTTTAAAAAGGAAGCACAAGGTAAAGGGATCGTCCTTAATCCATGGAGTTTCGGAGAAATACTCTCCCTCTCATCAGAGGACAGGAATTAGCAAAATGCGGGATCGGATTTTGCATGTAAAAGTATTTAGTGACACTACAAGTATATCACACATCTTACTTGGTTAAAAAAGAGTGAGGTAAGGGAGTAGGAGGTAAAAGAAAAATGATAAAAAAGATTTCACATGAATGAATAGTCCGGTGAAGGGTAAAAAATCCAAGAATGGTAAAATCCAAACACGGTAGAATTAAAAATTTCCAATCCAACAGGTAAGTTACAAATGGTCCAAAATGATCCAAAAGGCAGAATTCCTTGCAAAAAAATCACAAATAGAATGAGTTCCAAATCATTAAAAGAAAAGTTCAAATGTGCACAGAAAATTCACTTATATATATATATATATATATATATATATATATATATATATATATATATATATATATACATATATATATACATATATATATACATATATATATATACATATATATATACATATATATATACATATATATACATACATATATATATACATACATATATACATACATATATACATACATATATATATATACATATATATATATATATACACCCATACATATATATATACACCCATACATATATATATATATATATATATATATATATATATATATATATATATATATATATATATATATATATATATAAGCAAGTAAACGACACGGGCACACACAGACATGGACCAGATCCGAGATTCTTATATAACTTCATTACTACGCAAATTAGGAATATATACTGATTTACTAGGGGAAAACGTCGAAAACTGCTCGAAAATTAGTGGATGCCTATGAAATTAGAACACTTATTACGTTTTGCACTGGATAACAGAAATAAAATGAGATGATAATTACAGTTCTTAATGCAAAACTCTCACAGAAATTGATACATTAATATTAAACATTTTGACTCAACAAAATTATCTAATGGAATGAAAACGCACATAAAATTAATAAAATCCATGAGAATATAAATACAAAGATTACACGAAATTAATATGTAAATCTAATACAATTTTAAGCTACATGTTATTAATTGTCAATTAATATGAATTAATTTCAACTGAGACATACGCAAAGTCTAACCTTTGCTATGTTGAAAGTTTAAATAATTTAAAGCAATGTGTATCTGTTTTTTACTTACTTAGTATTTAAATGCAGAGTCACAGTCTTTGGATGATATGTTGTTTAGTGGTTGAACATGGCCGAATAAAAAACTTGGACAGTGGTAAGATGGAATCTACTTTATGAAATATATAGCGTTACGTCGAACGACCCGATTCTTTTTATTTGTTTAAGAATTGTTTCTGATAAATTCCTCTGGATGAATGACATTCTCCTTTTGTCGTGAGTAGCTAATTCAAAAGGATAGCATCGCAGCAGCAACACACACTTCATAAAATCGGTATATTTATTGACAACTCTGCCCGGTAATAGAAATGGTAGAGCACTCATGTCGAGCTGTCTGACTTATGCCTATGACAGCGACAAAAAGGAAAACAGGTTCGAAAAAGTGCATTCGGACGATTAATTTGAATCGGAATCAGGCATCGGAAAAATCGGAACATTTTGGTGTATCGGAATCGGTATCTGAATCTGAAAAAGTATAGCCTAATTTCTGATTCCAAACCGATTTTTTCCTTTCTTTTTTTTCACAAAAAAAATGAAGCAATCACAATTGCTTTTTATTAGAAGTTGTTCATTTACGACAACTGAGAGGGGCCATAGGATTGGATAAACATCTAATTTAAAGATTTAACATTGAGTCACAGAGTTTAATACATTTTCTTTATTAGTCAGTTATCGAGAGATAAGTTGCCTATTCACTTTGTAAACATTTTACACGTATTCGTCAAATGTGTAGATACTCTCATCCGAAGAAGTTTACTTGATTAGTAATAGGTTAAATGCTCTGGATGGAGTAATAAAATTACGTTGGCGCCAGTTATATCTTGACAGTCTATCATCGGGTTATTCTTAAACAAATAAAGTCTTATGACGCTCATCTTAGGACGAATTTGCAAAATATACATGAAAAGCTCTGATGAGTTCATATAAAACTTGAATCATACATAAAGATACTCGCCATGAAATGCTCAACGTCAAAAAGTTTGAAATCAAATATAATAATGATAAGCTCAAAGTAAAGAAATGTCTTATACGGGCAATCTTATTCCGTAAAGAAACTAAAGTAAATATGTAATATCCAAATATTTTTATTCTATTAAAAAATACTGTAAATAAGAAAATAGCTTAAATATATATTATGCTTGATTAATAAATCTGCCGTAGCAATCAACGCTAAACGACCATAATATATTAGCAAAATGATTCATTAAACTTACATTTAGTCAAATAATTATTATTATGCAATTTGACAGACTTCACTTTTGGGGGAATTCCTTGAATTAGATTGCATCAATACTCCGGGGAAAGCACATCCCACTTTTCTTTATAATTAAACCAAAGTTCTTCCGAATTTATTTTTTTTATTACGTAGCTGTTTCTTGATATTATGCCATACGTTTTCGATAGGATTTAGGTCTGGAGATGGTGCAGGTCAATCAAAACCGGAATATCATGCCCTTACAGGAACCACTTTATATTTCAAAATGTGTGAATAGAAGCATCATCGAACAATAAGATGAGATTATCATCCTAATTCCAACACAAGTAGGGTAAAAATGCTAAGTCAACATATTAATGTACTTGGTCGATGAATTCGACCTTGCAAGCGAAATTAAGATCCTGAACATCGATACTAATAATGCCCTAGACCAAAACTGAACCTCCACGACCTTACAGTGTTGAAACTGAGCACCTAGGATTAAATTCTTCGTCTTTCCTTCGACGGGCACACTGGCTACCGTCACTGCCTAGCCTATTGATCTTGCTCTCGTCTCTAAAAAGCACTTTTGACCAATATGGAGTCATGATCCTCATTGCATCTGACGTCGCCCAGACCGCGCTTTCTGTTCTTTTCTGAAATCATTGGCTTGCGTCTACCAACATATCCTCGCAAATTAAATCCTTTTAATCTGTTCTTGACAGTAGAAAGAGAAAACTTTATAACAAGATTGAAGCTTTGTTGGATTTTGCTGCGCACTGTTTAGCATTGCTTTTCCTGTTAGAAGTAACTCTAATACGACCAGATTTAGCTGCATCACGAACACTGCCTGTGTTTTTGTGATTTTCAACTGGCTTTCGTACCGTTTTCTTTTTTTACATAGGCGTCACCACTTATAAAGTCCGATAGGGCACTCAAGGATAAGGCTTAAAGAGTGTAGAATAGTCAAAAAGACAATATAGTAATCGATAGTGATGGAAGTTCGGTAAATTTGTTAACTTAAGTAGAACGGCTCATCAGAAACTTGCTCACGTTGGACTTGAAGACACCCATATTATAGACAGCTGGAAAGCAGGAAAACTGTAGACAATTCTACAGGCGTGCAGTTCTAAGAAAGAAGTTTGATCATGGAATCTATGTTTAGGTTTAGGCACAGATAAAGGGTGGGGCAAAATTATTGATAATGTTTTCAGCTAGTCGAGTGTTTGTTGGGAAAGTCACATTTCAATATAGGGTAAATTTCTCGATTGGATAAAGCTGAAATGTAGACATTAATGAGCTCTTGACAACCACTAAGAGAAAGCCGTGGCATATGGATTAAATGTTACATTGTATAACCTGAGACAACTCAAATTACGATTATAGACGCTTTATAGCTTGTTGGTGGATATTTAAACTAATTTAAGAGCGATAATTTAAGCTGGTTTTAAGCGAATTTGTTACTGCGGGATTTCTTTTTGCCTCCTTAATTCGAAGTTATTTTTTTAAATAGATATGTACACTAGAATATTTCAACTAAAAGTAAAAATATGAACACGTAAAATAACAGGCGAATAAAGTGCGAATAAAATGAGGTATAGTTTGTTTAAACATATGTGTATATATATATATATATATATATATATATATATATATATATATATATATATATATATATAGAGAGAGAGAGAGAGAGAGAGAGAGATGGAGAGAGAGGAAGAGATACAGGGAGGCATAGAGACAGAAAGATAGATAAATTAAATTGCACGTAAGCTTTCAATGTCCACTGCCATTATTCTTCCCTTAGTGTTTGCAAAAGTTTATTTAATATTTTATGGACAAATACGGAAAAATAGGAAGCGTGATAGATGTGCAATAAACGACTAAGATAACGATTTATTTAAATACCTCCGCGAATCTTTGCATTACGGCGAATCTCTCAGAATTCCTATCTATGTAAACACTAGAGTTCATACTAAAACAACATAAGAGTAGATACACGGGCATGGGTCGTTATAATAACAGAAGAAATAATAATCCGTGTATACTTAAGAGATGACGTCAACGCCGAACAGAGATAAACCGTCTTCTGGGCATGCGTAAAATGAAATTCCCTGATTGTATACATAAAAGTAACATTGATTTCCAAGTTCGACGTATACAATTGAAGCCTTCGCTTAGTAAGCAAACACGGTTCAGGAATTTTCTTCTGTGATCTGGTCATACAGTCATTCAACAAAATAAGAATTGATTATAAAATGTATGTCATACGTAAATATTGCGTTAGATTTTCATAGGTGTTATTTATTTGCTGAATGTGATATACGTTTCCGACTTTTTAATTTTGTGCGAATGGAAAATTCAAATTTGGATTCTGTTAGTAAGCATTTTTCTTTAAAACCTTTCTAAAATAATGCGTGTCACTATTACATCTTTGTAATAATTATTTGCTAAACACATTATTTTTTCACTATATGAATAAACGTGAAATGTGCTACTAGAGTCATAATACAATTCATTTGCAGTGTTACAGAAGAACACAAACGTACACATGTATATTGTTATAGCGATCAAAAGCTAAATTGGGAATAAATCTTATTAAGTAACTAAGAGCTATGGCTATTATATAAAAAATAAATAAAAAATAAAAACAAACTAGAGAGTTCTTAGAGAAGGGGAAAGATACCGACTCCGCTAAAACGGGTATATTGTGCTGTAAATATAATTCGTGTTTTGACTGTATTAAATGAAATGAGCTCGTTTACTTTTCATTAAAATTTTCCATGATTTTGAGAGCCCATTGCTCCAGACACAACAGAATCGGAGAGAGATAAAATTGGATTATATTATAAATCTCGACAGCAAAATTAGCACATGGTGAGAATAAAAAAGAACCTTTCGGTTTCTCCCTCAATATATTTTTGTCTACACATAAGACAAAAATAAAAAAATTGTGAACAAAAAAAAAAAAATGGAGAGTCAGAATTATTTGATTCGTGAATCTAAAATTGTTGGAAAAACATTGCGAAACCAGCAAAAAGAATGGGTAAAAGTTAAATCATTTAATTGAAACATTAACGGCTCAATTTCACAGACAATTGATTAACACACCGAAACCAATTTTTCTGGAAACCATAGCAAATACAATAACGAATATCTCATTCAATCTGGATTTAAAACTCACATTTACTGCTTGGTAGCGGCGATGAATGACACGTTTAAACACGAGTTCGCACCTATGGACGAAGCATGGAAAGTTGATTTATTGCTTCGTAAATTTGGGACAGCAAATCATGAAAGATATTCTAATTTCATCCTTCCAGAAAACCAGAAAATGTCACATCTGATGAAACGCTAGCACCACTTATCTTAAATCTTTTGTGAGTAGGCATCTTTGTGGATTCTGTGTTACAATTGATTGAAATTAAAGAAAAAATACAACAGCCGATTTTCTCAAATATGCTGGAATTTTAATCTAACAAAGGATAAATTTAAATGCCTTAGGGTTACAATCTCCAGAAGAGAAAAACATTCGCACACGTCATGTGTTGATGGTTGAAAAAGATAAAGAAATGACCGTACAAATTCTGACTATAGAACGCAATCCGAAACAAGACACGGCAATGGTGCAACAACAAAACCATCGGTTTCTAACAAAATCAAATCGGTAGAGAACTCGCTTTGTAGGTTATGTTGAAATATGCACTATGCTAGTTTTAGTGCATTCCAAGACAACTATGCCAACACTGTTCACGTAGTGGGCACAAGGACGGATTTTATGGTACAAATAACCGCAATATTTTCAGGATGAGTACATCACAGTAAAGAAGTAAATCACAGAAAAACGGTAGGGTGTTTCGAGAAAACCACATCGAATAAATTGTTGCCACGTTCAATGTATATTTTTAAGCTCGGAAAAAATAATCACTTTTATATGACGTCAAAAATAATCACTTTTATATGATGTGGCAATTGTTGGGAAAACCAAATCTGACGAAGCCCCCCCCCCATGTTGCTTGTGGTGCATCGGGAAACAAGATACACCAAACTGGTGAGTTTACATGCAATGTCTCTTAAAAAATAAGATCAGGCAGTGTTATGTTTTTTATGCATCAACCCTGAACTCTCTTGGTTTGGATAATATTGAAAAACTTACTCCTTTCAGTGTTCCCCTGAAGTAAATGTTCAATTCTTTTCAATATTAATGCTGCAGCAGAGGTTGAATACATTTTAAAAACATACTTAAAGCAAAGTTCAACCACGTTTTTTCAAGAGAGATTTGGACTTTTTTTTAAGTTTAAACGACTTTATGACTGAAGGCACATGCAAATCCAGTCTTAGGACCAAAGCGTCCAATAACATACGTTGCCGTATCCACAGTAGAAAACGAATTAAATCGTCTACAACAAAAAGGAGTCATCCAACATACAAATTACTCATCCTGCGTAGCACCTATTGTCAGTATGAAGAGGTCTAATGCCAAAGTACGTCTATGTGCCGACTTCAGCATAATATTTAATTAGAGGCTGGGGACACATACGTATCCATTACCTGTAGCGGGGGATCTGTTTTTAAAACGCAACGGCGAGACTTGTTTTGCAAAACTGGACCTTGCAAGTACACATCTACAAATGGAAGTTTATGAATAATGTTTTAACTATCAACACCCACGAAGCAGTATTTCAATTTAACCGCATTCCATTTGCGGTCAAGTCATCTCCAGCAATATTCGATCAAACTATGGACACCACCCTTAAAAGATCGCAAGGGCGGCCAGCTTACATTGATGATAACATCGCTACAGGCACATCCCAGTTTAAACTTCTTCATCGTCTAACTGCAGTGCTTGATCGAAATCAGCAATGTGGATTTCATTTAAGATTAGACAAATTCAAATCATTCCAAACTTCTGTGAAATATATTGGATTCATACTTGCTAAAAATGGTCGAAAAACATATCTGGATAATATTCAGGAAACAATGCCCATGGCAGCTCTAGAGAATGTTAAAAGACAACGATATTTGCTGTGTCTTGGAAGTTGTTATGGTGCTTTCTTACCTGAACTGCACGTTACGAGGATGTCTGTATAATACATCATATTCCAGCAGTAATATCACACATTTTTCCCAGTGGAAGCGAACACGCCATTGCACACGCATCTAAATCATTGTCCTCTACCGAACGGAATTAGGGCCAAATTGAAAAAGAACACCTAGCAATTGTCTATGCAGTAAAGAAGGTTCACAAAATGCGATATAGCAATCATTTTTCTCTGATCACAGACAACCAGCCTTTTAAAAGTTATCTTGGTTTCAAGAAAGGAAGTTCAATGTATATAGCAAACTGCTTACAAAGATAGGCGGCTATGTTTGAGATTCAAACTTTTCTATAAAGTACAAACTTGGATGCAAATTTGTGAGGCAGATGCATTATACAGACTAATATTTAATCATCAAAAACCAATTGAAGACGCAGATGCTATATCTGTGGAATTTCACTGCGCTTGTTTCCACAGAGAGATCGCGACCTGTCACTTCAGAGATGATCCCGGGGGTTACAGCCGAAGATCCATTATTACAGAATGTTCTTTTGCATCTTACAAGCTGACTAAAAACATGCAGTCACCACCTACTGAAACCATGTTTCAATCAAGATCGTCTTCATCAAAGATCAATGCCACACTTCTTTTGGGAGAAAGTGTGGTTGTCTCATTCAAACACCAGAACATAATTCTAAATCTATTCCACCATGTGCATCAATGAATTTATCTAATGAAAGTATTGGTACGTGGCCATGTGTATTTTCTTAATATGGACAGGTAATTAGAGGAAGTGGTGAAAAAAATGTTGCCAAATGTAAACTAGTTCCAAATCTCCTCGAAAAACAAAACTGGATACATCGGTTACCAATAGAAATAAATACTTCAAAATAGATGCGTGGTATTTTATATCTTTTATGCAATAAAAGAGGCACAGTTCCCCCCCCCGGATTAATACACGCAGATTTAAAACAACTGATGGCACATAAAATGAATTATGGTTACGTAGTAGTCATTAGGTTTTTAGCCAAAAACACATTTACAAACATATTAATTCTTAGTGCCGTCTTCATAATCGATGTAACCTACAGAGAATGTAGTTAAAATTTCTCCCCTTATTATATAATTCCTCTTCCCATACTTTTCCTGTTCTACTCCGTTATTAACTGACTAGCAATTATATATGCACCAACATTTATAGGTTTAACACGAGACATCAATAGATTTTTCCGTCGTCTTATCTCACAAGATCTCATTCTCGTATTCGTAAATTCCTGAATAAACGAAACATCACTAAAAAAATAACGCTCCACAGATTACCACAAACATTGCTATCCTGAGTAGAATTATTACACATTACAATTAGTAACTTCGGAATTTCGCAAAACAAAAAATAATCGAACGTTATTTTTTAACAGTACTATTTTTTTAAATATCTTTATAACATGTTTCGTTATCGCTATCACTAGGAAACAAATTATTTAGTCTTTTGATGTTTTCGGTGGGATTTAAACAAACGGAAATTGCAGTTCATATTTTTATTGTGGTTTACATGTATTTTATTTACAGTGAGAAATACAGTAGCAAAGCATGATTTGTTATATTTTTGTTTAGTAAAAAAGCTCACGAGACAAAACAAATGTTTTTACTAAACGGCTATTTTGGAATGCTTTAGAAACACATTTTTTTCCTGTTGGTCTCGCGTTGCCGATTCGATATATGAGTTTTAATTTTTGTTTATATAATAAATGCTTCTTAAAAATATGAATAGATATAATTAATACGTGATTAACAATTACTTTACATTAACCTTTTATTTATTAATAAATATAACCAACACTATTTAGTTCTTATTAGACTATTGCTGGGGACGCATGGGATAATATTTAGTACCATTTTGTTTTCGATTTTCTGATTCGATTTATAAGTTAGCTTGTTTGTTTATATACAAAAACTATAAATGAATTAAATTACATCACGCTCTTATAATACATATGACGATGTGATAAAATATTAGAACTTAACCAAGTTATTTAACAAAATATAGGGGGTGTAAATATGAAAATTCTTTCCACCTCCAACAAAACCTTTAAAATTAAAACTTATATACGTTTACGGAGTGATGTAAACAAAAATCACGCTTGAAATTTCGGATAACAAGGAGTGTATAATATCTGAATCAATCTCAGTTTCCATAAAGTTTTTCGGGGTGATGACAACGAAGATAACGTTAAACATTCCGCCAAACTATTAGTTTTAAAACTATTTAAATGTTACTTGCAGGAAGTAGGATCACTTGTATATAATAATTCAATATAAAATGAGAGCCCACTTAATAACCATATTTTTTTTTACTAAAATTTATTAATATTTTCGAAGCTACGTGTATGCCGGATTTTCATGCGTTATTTTCGTCTCAGCAATCTGTTATTTTCGTTTCAGCACTCCAAAAACCCATATAAAGTGTTTATTTAAAAGGAGTTTTCGATTGTGGATAATGTTAATATTTACGGAAATAAATAAATAAATGAATAATAAGATAAATTAATATTGCAAGATGAAGTGTTACACTGAGTAAATGCGTTTCCTTTTATGATATACTAGCGGTGGGTACCCGGCGATGCCCGGGTGTCTTGAGGTAAATCAACACTCCCCGGGGTGTTAAATAAAAAAATGTTTTGGTAGGTAAGTATGAGAATCGAACCCGTATGTTGAGTTGAAAAAATGTGTGAAAAAAAATGGGCGACGTTACCCATTAGGCCACTACGACATATATACAACATACTCAGTTTGAATTTATTTATTGAACTATAAAAACAGGCGTGCGCAATAAAAGTTAACTCTGCTGTTTCCATTTGAACTAATTTATAGGCCAAATAGAAGTCACGCGGTTGTTTACCCAATTTTGTTTTTCCCCCAACAGAGAGGGGGACCAGCTCCCAATTGTCCGGATTGAATAACAATTGTCTGATGTAAAGCTGATTGCTTCTGGACATTTCCCGGCGCAATGCCGAGAGCGTTGTTCGTTGTTCACTTTGAATTAGTTTCGCTTTTTATACGAAAAAGCCCCATCCACATGCGAGAAGCCAAAATAGCAATAATTTTGTAAAAGTCGACGTAAATAAATCTAGATGCGACGCGCTTTCCTTAATCGTACATATTATTATTTAGGACCCATATAACCAGTTGTAAGCTGTCGTAACGACCTCCTAACCCTGTGCGACAAAAGCCTTTTGAAGACATACACGAAATTGTCACACACATTTTGCCTTTTATATATATAGAGGATGAGTAAAACAATTGAACAACTCGCAGTAAAAATTTCAGTAATTATTCTTAAACTGGAGAGAAGAAGGGGTGGGGTAAATATCTTCCATCTTACGGTTTGAAAAAATACGTGAGAGTTGAATTAAACTTGAAAACTCTAATTTCAAATAGCGTGGCACCGAAAATGCATAAGAACCAAATTTTAAATTAAATATTGATATAGAATTCATATGATGGCAATGCGCGATACCATATGCAACCATATACCATCATAAGCTTATGCGTATGAATATTTATATAGTTTGTTTTTCAGGTTTAATTCATGTTTTCATTTTTTACATAGTAAGGTTGAAGCAGATATTGCGTACTAAATACCCTCTTCATGTAAAGAAAGGTTTTCAGAATAATATCATAATTATATCAGCTTTTCGCATGATTACATTTTCAATGATAACGCCATTAAATTATACTCATTTAACGCTAAGGAAGAATTTTTACCATTGTTAGTTATTTGAGTAACCCGTTTTGTTTATAATGTTTAATCTACAGCTTAATTTAAATAGTACCTTTTTAAGCGTTTTCATTTATATTTAGAGAATATAGGTGACTACAAGAATTTAGTTCTCTTAAAGGGGCTCGGAGTCCGATAATTCTTTCACAATAGCTCCAATCCTTCCAAGTAAAATACTTAACCCGGAATTGTAACTTTAAAAATACTCTCGAACCTGCCGGCCAATTTAGTGAAAACCCAATCTCCAAAGCACTATTTCGGGTGCCTATTCCTAAAGCCATATTTAATATGAAGAGGTTGGGGATTGGCAAACGACAAAATCAATAAGAGCCTATTTTTTTAATTTTTACGCCGGAGGAATTCATGCTACACCGGCCGACGCCGGTTAATGGGTCCTGCTAGTACTCTATGAATGCAAACATGTGTATAAGCACGTGTGCATGTATTCGTTTATGTTTGAATCAATCATATTAAAACTTATGTGCATTTTTGGTTGTTTTTTCTCCTTTATCTCCGTTTATATTCCATCACAATCTCCGTCATTATATGTAGATATTTTATTTTATTTTTCTCTATTTACTCCACTTCTCTTTTCTGCTCTCTCCACCCCCTTCCTTTTCCGCCTCTAATTGGTGTATTTTCTTCTCTATTTCTCCCCTTCTTTTCTCCCCTCTCTGGCTGTATCTGGCGATACTACTTCTTGTTGTGTCACGCAGGATTCGATTGGCTAAAACATTAAGCGGACCATTTGAAAAAGAGTGAAACCAGCAGAAGCGTAGTAAGAAAAAACATCAGAGACAGGCAGGATACTAAAAGCACCAGAGCACTGTTGGAACTAAAAAGCACCAGAGCTGTTTTAGGCTTTGAAAGCACCAGAGCGGGATACCCTCGGACTGAATTATACCAGAGCGGTGTTGCGCCAAACTGAAAGACCCAGAGCGGTTTTGCGACCTTTGAATTAAACCAGAGCGGTGTTGCAAACTTTGAAATACAAGAAAAAGTAATATTAACCATCGATATTATTAAACTTAGAAACAAATCCTGAAGGGAATCGAAATCAGAGAAAATCGTAAATTCTAGAAATAAGCCAAACAAGTATGTTTTCAATTTTCCATGTCAATAGTCGGATATTCGATAAAATAGTCTCTATACGTTATTTTCGGATAAATATTATTTCGATGTGAAATGACACAAGAAATGGTTGATATGCCGTGAAAAAAAACAAAGTAAAATAAATAAATGTTGGTACCGGATCTTCGGCCGATTTATTACTAGTGGTGAGAAGTCAGATAAACTCAATCGCAAACTGCTAATGATTTATGCATCTTAATTCTGCATTGAATGACACAAAAAGGTAAGTGTTGACGTGTTCTAACTAGGCCGAATATTTTTGTAAAAGTGTAATTGTTAAAAGTGTTAAATAACGGCCACAGGGACTGATTTGACAGTCCAGCAGAACTATGCATTTCCTTTTCTATCAGTCTTTCCTTTTCTAGTTTTCTTTTTTGATAAAATATTATACCAGCTTACATTGGTCTCTATATTTTTATTAGATTTCTTTTATAACTCTTAGTCTCGTGCAACTGAATAACATTCGTTGAACGTACCGATAACATTTCCGTTATATACTTAACTCTGCGATTAGTTTTTAACTCATGTACGAATATATTTTTATTATATTTCGTAACCTAGAGCTTATAAGCCTGTCCATGTTCTTGTATTTTTATATTTTTACGATGAGAAACATTAAGTTTGGAAATGTCATGAGCTAACTTGGTTATTTTTAATATGATTATTTGTTGAATTGATTTCATAATATTTTACGTTGCTTTATTTAACATTTGTTATATATATATATATATATATATATATATATATATATATATATATATATATATATAAACATTTAGATATCTTACACATTCATGAATGTTTTTTAGTAAACTAGTTATAACTATAATCAGGATTAAGTACTTGCTTTGTAAAAACAACGTTTTTGAAAGTTATATACAGCTTGTTGAAGCATAATAATATGTAGAGATACGTAAATGTGTATATACGTTTATCTAATCTAAGCCCTTTTGTATACGCCTCTTTAATTCATCGAATCACGTACCTTTAGATTATACGAGCAGTGTAGCCGGCTTATGCATTGTTAAATATTTTATGTGAATGTGTGCGTATATATATATATATATATATATATATATATATATATATATATATATATATATATATATATATATATATATATATACATAATAAAAGGTTTGTACTCATGACCATGCAATCTACATCTACAATTACAAGCGTTAGACCCAATATTGACGAAGAGATTTGAAAGATATTTCAAAGGACAGATCGATTACCTTTGACCACTTGAACCTTAAATTACTGTCTGTAAACAGATTAAAATATTATTCCAAATCTCACTACCCCTTATATCAAACCCCGAGTCGGTAGACAAACACTTGATCAAGTAGTTTACTGGGTAAATGTGTACACACAGATGCAATTTTACTTATTTTACTATAATAGATAGATTAATTCTCTATTAATCTCAACCCCAAAATAGTTTCATATTAATTTACTATTACTCTCAACTCAGCGTATTTATTATTAATTCACTAATTATCTAAACCCCACATTTATTAGATGTTAATTTGATATTGTTCCCAACTCTAAACTGTTTCAGTATTAATTCACTGTTAATCACACTAAAATTATTTGTTCGTAAACAACTATAGTTCTCAACTCAGAACTTATTTACTAATAATTGAATAAAGTTAAACCCAAAATTATTTGCTTTGTATTTACTACTTGCATTTTAATCTGGCTTTACTCGTACTGCTCCTAAATTGCCTTATCTTGTATGTAAAATTTAAAATCTTTAAACCAAAGTTAGTCTGAGTAATTTGTTAGAGACTGAAAAATTATTTTGTTTAACTTGGATCCCAATTCTGTACACCTAAATATTTATTGTTTTTGTTTCAAATCAAAATAAAGTATGTAGACCATGCCCAAGGTACCAACATCTAAAATTTGAAAGTGTTAAGACAGAGAATCGGAAGAACAGATTGGTAGAGTCTGAAGAGGTCAACGGTTTTAACTTTTAACTTTAGGCGGCCAAATTCTCGCCATTTAACTTATTAAAATTGGTCTATTGGCAGCGAAAGTCTCGCTCAGAAACTGATTAAAAAGCGTGCTCTATGTCTGGGTACCCATTATGCAAATTGCAAATGTCTAGTCCCAAAATATTCTTAATAGTTTGCTAGAGACCGCAAGTATAAAGTCCTTTGAACTTTGACCCCTTGGCAGGAAGGTTTTCGGCCCAAACCCGATTAAAAAGCTTACAATATGACTGATTACACCTTATGTAAAATTTCAAATATTAGAACAAAATTTGGCTGAGTAATTTGTAACGGACTGCAGATGTTTGTTTTTTTTAACTTTGACTTTTACCCCAATTTTCACTCCTTAGCATTTATTGTCTTGGATTCAAATCAAATTATAAAGTTTGATTCATGTCCAAAGAATCTATATCGAAAATTTCAAGTGTTTAAACCTAAACTTCGCAGAGAAGTTTGGAAGAGTTATCAAATGGAAAATCGTTAAACTGTGACCCTCTAACAGAAAACATTTCTGACCGAAAACCGATCAAAAAGGTTTTCCCAAATTTCAATGCATATTGCGTCAAATCTCGTGTGTGTAGACCAAAAATTGACAGTTATCTCGTTTGGAAATGTACAACGACAGACACACATACAGACATACATTTTCACTTTAATAGATATATTAACACTCCAGCCCGGCTTTGAACGGGCCCTATGTAATGTTCATAACTTTATATGCATATGTATATATAAAAAAATGTGTGCATATGTGCCTTTATACCTTGCTATATAATAGACTTTTACCCCTTAACATTTACTGTTTTGGGCTCAAATCAAATTTAAATTTCTGACCTATATCAATGTAATCATACATCTAAAATGTCAAGTGTTTACACCCAAAATTAGCGGAGGAATTTGGTAAAACCTGCAAAAGTCAACTCTTTCAACTCTTACCTCCTGGCAGCAAAATTCTCCCGCATAAGCGCATTAAAAACTTGCTGAATGTCTGAATACACTTTATGTCTAATTAAAAATGCTTAGGCACCAAATTGTCTTCATAGTTTTCTAGAGGGTTCAAATTAAACTTTTTTGAACTTTGACTCCTCTGTAGCCAAGTTTTCGGCCACAACCGGATAAAGATCTTGCCATATGCCTAAATACACTTTATGTAAAATTTCAACTGGTTAAACAAAAAAGAATGGCCGAGCAATTTCGTAGAGACCGCAGAGGTTATTTTTTTCACTTTGACCGCTATGAAGACCCCTTAGCATTATTGTTTTGATCTCAAATAAGATTATAAAGTTTAATCCATGTCCATGTAATATATATGTAAAATCTCAAGTGTTTAGACCAAAAATTAGAGAAGTTTGGCAGAATTCTCAAAAGAAAAATCGATTACCTTGGATCCTCTAACAGCAATATTTCTGGCCGAAACAAAATAAAAATACTTTTCAATATTGCAATACACCGTGTCAAATTTCGAGCCTGTGGATCTAAAATTAACATAATTATATGGCAGGGAAATGTACACAGACAGACACACGCACATAGACATTTTCTCTTATTAAATTGTTTAAATCATTTTTATGGTAATAAACATCCATAGGTGCTGTGGAGTTTCTGGACTGTACAAATTCAAGCAACTTAAAGCAAGTGTTTTTTGCTGCTCACGTATCAATTCGATATATATTCCTTGGCCGCCTACACCCGTGTCGACTTGGGCCGCTGTTTCAGGAAGTGATGAAAAGAGACTTTAGCTAATTGTAGGAAATATACGACATATATTTAATACTATCAAACTTCATTAATGTATTGTTACAGTTGAGATATTTAAGAGTATCCACACTTAAAATACCCATTTTCTATTTCATATGCTATGCGTATAAGACATTAAATAAATCTATCTATCTATCTATATATATATATATATATATATATATATATATATATATATATATATATATATATATATGCAAATATTTTTTTTATAACTTTTTATAACAATTTTTAGAACTACAAAGATGTTCCATAAACATTTTCCTTAGGACTAAAATGCACGGTGGGATGGGTAAACTTTTTTCTCTAACCTAATTTTTCTTTCTTTATACTCTCATACACATTGGTCTATGCATGATTATGTGTGTGCGTATTATCTATACATACACACATATATATATATGCATTAATGCGAGTGTATGTGTATATGTACCTGAAAGTGTACGTACACGTCAGAATATGTTTATATATTATATGTATGTGTATGTATATGTATATATATACATATGTGTGTATGTATATGTGGATATATGTGTATGTGTGTGCATGTATGGGTGTGTGTTTTCAAAACACATTTTCATTAAGTGATAATTTTCTCCATATTACCTCATATGTATATATATATATATATATATATATGTATTTTTCACTCACCTATACGTCTTTTCCCGTCCCTTTCTTCCTCTCTCTCTCTCTCTCTCCCACTACATTCGCTTTTGCAAACGTGTGTATATATGTATAGCTGGATCTACGTGTAAATATATGTGCAAACATTTATGCATGTGCATGTGTATATATATATACATACATTTATGTATGTATATATAAATATGTATGTATATATTTGTGCAGGTTAGTAGTTGTTTGTATACGTATACGTATGCACATATTATTATATAAATGTTGGTCCTCAAACATTACCTACACCTCCCATACCCTCAAGTGATGGAATTGCCATTACAAAGGATCCTATCAAGATTCTCCTTCGTTTGACCGAGCATTATTCTGATCTCTTTGACAACCCCTTTAATGTTGATGAGGACGTCATCAATGAATTTTTATCACAACAGAAGCTTATCCATGAAATATATATGTTCCCATCTGAGAACAAAATTAGAGATGCAATCAAGGACGTGAACGTTGGGAAGGCTCCAGGGTTTGATGGTATTTCTGTGGAAGTCATCTTACATTGGCGTGATAAACTTGTTCATGAAATTCTTCACCTTATCACTGATTTCTGGGAGGGGGTGTTCGTGTCTATCAGGAGTGATTGTATGCACTTATATCACTGTACAAGAGGAAGGGGCCCAGGACCCACTGTGGAACTTATCGTTGGATAAGTTTGTTTGAAGCAGTTGGCAAAATATTTTCCAGAATTTTTCTCAATAGATTGTTAAAGTATATTTGTATATCCGTAATTCCAGAAAGCCAAAGTGGCTTTCGTCCGGGCAGAGGAACCACGAACATGATCTTCTCTGCTCGGCAGTTGCGGGAGAAATGTACTGCAAGAGACGTGCCGTTGTTGACACATTTGTTATGTTGGTAGTACTCTCGCCAGAGATGGAACCCTGGGTGTTGAGATCAACTATAAAATACAGCGTGCCACTAAGGCTTTTGGTGGCTTAGAGAAATGAGTGTGGTCTGGCAGGGGTATAACTATTCATATTAAGATCAGTGTCTATCAATCTTGTATTTTACCATCCCTTTACGCTTATGAGACCTGGAAAACTAATGGTACGCACATAAAAGTCACGGAAAGAGTGCACCAGCAATGTCTGAACCACATTCTGGGCATCAGGTGGAACACTTTTTTTATCTGATATGGATGTTCTCATGCGATCTGACGTACCTTGTATCGAGAAGTTGATTATACGCAACAGATGAGGTGGGCTGGACATCCGACAAGGATGGACGACGTTAGATTGCCAAAGCGCCTGTTCTATGGGGAAATTACACAAGGAAAACGTCCGCCACAACATAAACCGAGGAAACGCTTTAAGGATAACATCAAATATAATCTTAAAGCTCTTCGTATTTACGTGTTCAGTTAGGAAAGTGCTTCCAATGATCGTAAAAAGTGGCGCTCCGTGGTCTATCATGGCGATGATAGTTTTGAGGAGAAACATCGGAGCATGCAAAAATGAAGCCAGATATCCGGAAGAAAAATCTGTCAGATATATCAGGTCTGTCGGAGGATTTCATGCAGAACCACACCTGTGATTTATGTGGTAAAATTATTTATCCGGATCTGGCCTAGCTAGCAACAAGGGTTCACATGGAGATGTCTTTTATGGGGAAAACATTGCAGGGCACAGATGTTCTGTTTACTCTATGGTCTGTAAATCGAGTGGAGGTCTGAAGCTTCATAGGAGCGTCCAGAGTAGAGCAGCACCAGTTGGCATCCCTCAATCTAAGCTTAAGTTTGACCCTTGCAACAGAGTGTGTAAGAGCAGGGCTGGTCTGAGGAGCCACCTTAGTTCCCACAGAAAATAGGAATTGATGCCTCTTGATCACATCTCCACATGTATATATGTATGTGTGTATAAGTGTATATACGTGCATATAATTTTTTTTAATAAATTCAAATATACCTGAAAATGAAGGACTAATCAACAATAAAGCAAGTGAAAGATGGTCTTCTTCTGTCAAGAAGTGACAAGCCCCATATATAGGCATTTATGTATGTATGCATATGTGGATATATGTGTATGTGTTTTCATGTATGTGTGTGTGTTTTAATAACACATTTTCATTAAGTGATAATTTTCTCCATATTACCTTATATGTATATATATATATATATATATATATATATATGTATGTATTTTTCGCACACCTGTACTTCTTTTCCCGTCCCTCTCTTCCCCTCTCCCTCTCTGTCCCGACACTCGCTTATGCAAACTTGTGTATATATGTATAGCTGGATTTACGTGTAAATATAAGTACAAACATTTATGTATGTGCATATGTATTTGTTAGTATATGTATATGTGTATATATACATACGTTTATGTATGTATATATGAATATATATATATATATACATACATATGTATATATTTGTACATATGAGTATGTGTTTGTATACGTATGTGTATGTACATATTAATATGTTTCATTTCTGTCTTGTAACGGAACGACGTTTTCGTTCTTTTTCGAACGAAAAATATTCGTTGATTTACAAATGAGCATCATAGCCTTTCTCCTCATAACGTCTTATATCATTTGAATTCCTTTCTCTCTAAGAATAAATAATATCGTTAGAATTCAAATGATTGGACAGTTAAAGGCGCATTTCTTCATTTTTATTTACTGGTTAATTTTTAATTTTTGGTTATATGTGTATATGTACTGTGTGCATGAGTGTATGTGCCTTCTGATATGGGTGTATATTTAAAACTGACGTGGTACCTTCTCATTCTCTAAACCTCCTTCTCCTCCTCCTACTTCCTTCCTTTCTTTTTCAATTTCCCTTTTTCCCCGAGTATACTCAAATTTCCACTACACCGATGAAGACTGACAGATCGGTCGAAAATTATGTAAAATAAGTTATTTTTAATATTTTTCATTATATTATTTTTTATTCATTCCTGCACCTCACCAATTGAGACCGAATAAAGAAAACATTATAAGCATTTATACTTTTCGTATTCTTTTTTATATATTTCCATTCATATATATATATATATATATATATATATACATACTAGCAAATGTACCCCTGCGTTGACTAGGTTACAACACAGCTTACAGATAATGGACTCTGATTTATGAAAGTATGATAGGTTATGAAAAGGAAGGGTTGTAAAGAGATGGCTTCGAATTTGGGTGTATCAAAACCACAGCAAGATAGGATGGAAGTAAAATAAAATAGATAAACCCCATGATTTATTATGCCATACCTGTTAACACTGAAAACCTTCTGTGGATCTATATTAAAAAAAAAAAACTTGTTAAACTTTGTGACATATTTCCATTGTATGGATGTCACGAGCGTACGATCACCCCATAAATTTATTATACCATATTTCTTCCAACTGAAACATAATTATCAAAGTATACTTACGCAGATAGATATGAAAGTATGTATTAAAGCGTGCACCTACTTTCATTCTATGGAGGCCAGGCGCGAACGCAGACCTCCCAATTTTATTATACTATCCCTCTTTAATTTAAAACATACTTATCAAAGTATTATTATGCACATCTATATCAAAAACACTTGTAAACGTTTTGTTTTAATTATTAAAATTGTTATTTCCATACTTTGTGGACCAGGCGCGAACGCAGCCCCCGCGCTTTTAATGAACCACCGTTCTGCCAGATCAAACATACCCATTCCTGTGTCTCGATGCATGTTCTATCATTGTATGGAATCAGTTTTTAAAAAAGAGTCAACCATATATGAGCCTATTCGTTACCAGACACACACACAAATATACATTCAGGCATCCAGCCTTATATATATATATATATATATATATATATATATATATATATATATATATATATACTAATACTATTACGCAAAGAATAAGCTTCTACCATTTACCCCCTAGCATAGGGAAAATAATAATCAAAGAACAAAATATTAAAACAGATCCTGACTAACCTTTTTTCCTTAAATATTTCAACAAAATAAATAAGGTCACAAGAGGAAAAAAATGTACATATTTATTTAACCCATTTTTAAAAGTGTATATATAGACATCGCACAACCCAACCTTCCCATACGCACACATATGCTTGTCCTTCCCGACATGGGTAGGATTCAAAAACTGTTCTCTTTTTCGTATGATCTATGACTTTTTCTTTCTTGCATTTTTACTTCGATATCCTGAAGTTGTCCTCTGAAATAAGGACAGAACGTTGATTATTTTAATAATTTCATTCGGTTTTTCTATTTTTCTCAAAAGATTTATATATATATATATATATATATATATATATATATATATATATATATACATATATATATATATGCTCTCATACATTAATATCTGAAAGTATAAATTTATTCGTAAACTTAAGGTATTTATTTGAACAGTTCTCAATACGTAGGTAGAACTAGTTAGTAAGTTATAAAATATATATGCGATAACACTACACTTAATATTCCGTTTTTCATCGACTCTACAATATTATACACACACATACACAAATATATACATGTACTTAAACCAAATTTATAATTTAAATTCAAATTCATGTTTTACTCTATTTCTTTTCTATCTCTAACCCATATTAATTTTCTTATCAATTTTAAATTCAGACCTTTATTTCAATTTTTTCCAGATAACTCTGCCTTACTTTTAATGCAAGGTTTATTTATGGTGTCTTTTAAATTTAATAAACACCCTTCACAATTTGCTGAAAAGGAAACCTTGTTTATTAAAAAAACTATATGTAATAATTATTGTCCGTAACTTGATGTCTACCACAATAAAAACACTGTTTTCCGAAACGATCGTACAACTAATTGATTTTGTTATTGTTCCTTCTTATGAAACGGATTTTTAATTTAATTATAATTTGATTTTTGAATTTGAAATCAGCAATCACATTACTAAATATGTAATTAGCTCTAGGATATTTACCTATCGAGCTTATTATATATCTAAATTACAACGAGCACTTTTTCTTTTCTGTATTTTAATTAAACTAGTAATTTCACTATTACATTAAAATACACTCAACTCTTTAGACTATTGTTCTTATCTCTCTTTTTTTATATATATATATATAATATATATATATATATTAGTAATCAAATTTATTATTAAAATACCCCGTATAATATTTCCAAAACGTGTAATATATATATATATATATATATATATATATATATATATATATATATATATATATATATGTGTGTGTGTGTAATGCTAGCCAAATTAATTAATAAAATTTTCCTTTCTTATATTCTACGGGATGAAAGTATATGGACATTTGAAGGCTGATTTATGATTATTATTCTATTGTTCAACTTGTATGATACTTGCTAAAAATGACCTATCTTTTAAACAAATAATTCGCCTGCAAATTCACATATAGTGCCATACAAGACAGCTTAAGTTCTGCTGCTTATTTATCATGCACTAGGCGCTTAAAAGTTCACTAATATATATCGCCACCAGACTAATCTTATTTAAAAAATTCTGAGAAAAATATTGAACTATAGGACTCCTGATTTCCTATGTTTTATCACTCTTAATATTTTGCGTGCTTGAATTTGGATTTAAACTATTGCCTTATTAAAGTTAAATGATTATTTTTGTATGATTCGAAAGTTCGATAAAACTAGCTGAATCAAGTTATGTCCGATCACTTTTTCTAGAGAAATTGCAACAATATCATTTATTGTCGGCTTAATTTCTACTTTAGTGACGTAAAGTTTTAATCTAGTGCAATGCTTTAACGGAAACAACAAGCAGATATTATAACCACGAGTTATAGTTCATTTTAAAAGCTGAGTAAAGTAATTGCTTGCAAATCAAAAAAATAAATATGACTTAGATGCTATCAGCTAGAATTTAAATAGGAAGCGAAAGCAACCTTTTAGGATTCTTATCCTTGGACGTCACTGGATGAGCGAGTAAGATATCAAACTGCTAGAAATAAAGTTACATTAACGTACATGCGCCTTAAAACACTTGTGCTATACACGTTTAGATTGTATTCATTATTGACACCTTCTATTTATTTTTATCATTTAAAGATCCATAATTATTATGCTATTAATTTTGAAAGAAATTGGTTTTTACCTCACCCTTTTAAAAAATTATTTTACATAAATAATTTGTGCAGCTAAATTAAAAATCCACTTGTAGTCCAAAATATAGAACTAGTGTTCGTAATATTTTTAATTAGAATTTACATCTCGTTTTCAGTTATGTTTGATTATTATTCTATTAAAATTACAGAAATCGCAAGTATTCTTACTATCGACTTCATCAAAATAGTATGCATGTAGATTATTTCGTATGACACGAATTTTTTCGTTAGGTAAAAAAAAAAAAACCTTCCACGTCTCTAGCCAAACAAATATACTTTTATTTCTACAAAATGTGGAACGCTATATAAAATATTCATTACAAAAGCAAACAAAACTAACTTTAATGTTACTACCTAGAATCGAAACCGAGAGCGAACCTTAAAACGTCTCTAAGCAAAATGCTAATAATTTCAACTTAGCTAATAAACACTGAAAAATTAACTTATATTTACGTACCAACCTTATTTACTGTATAAATATGTGCGAATGCAAAACACTGTATCGGGAGTCGACTTAACGATTGACATATTCTAATTTCCTTAAATTTTTACCTCTTTTACTTTCATTATCAACTATTTTAACCGTGAAAACGACCCACAAAATATACATTTAGTTAAGTCTTATAGCACCCGTCTGCAACCTGCGGATTTGAATGAGATATACTTTGAAAAATGTTGGCAAACACTCAGAGATACATACATAGACATAGTAAGCATTGTAAATGAGATTATTGCTTGATTGAATAATTATGTAATACATATTTGACCATTAAAATAAAACATATATCGCCGGATGCATTCTTATCTGCGGAATTCATTTTTTCGGAGAAATGTATTAGATTATTCGTGTAAAGCTAAGCGACGACAGAACAGGAAAGATCGTCAAGGAGCAGGTAAAACAAAGATAGGCGGTTTAAAAATAGATGATAATTGATTGGATATTGGGGGGGGGTAAAGTAAAGTCCAACTAGTCTGAACTCTGTTATAGAGTGCATACGTATTATGTAGTATATAATGTGTACTTTTATACATCGTCCCTCATCCTTACTGTAAATTCGACTTTTAAAAATAAAATAAAATTAGAGATCTTATAAAAAAGGGGCTTATCATCCCCACTTACCTCCCTTTAATACACTAACAATCTAAAAATAGGGTATGTCTAATTAACCAATCCGGGACCCCCGTTTATTGGGTTCGCTTTTAGAACAATAGTCTCTTGCTCTTTTAACCACAGGTCGTCTATGAAGCAACAGGTAGGAAAATTCCTCTCCTAAAATTTTGTGCCTATACGAACATTACAAGAGCCGTCTAATTCTTTGGACATAAAAGAACTTTATAGTTGGACTTTTTCTAAAGCCGCAAACACAATAAGTTTTGCAAACTTGTAAATTGTATTGTTTTAATAATTAATACTTTTTCTATATCCTGTTTTTTGTCGTTAGTGAATCCCTTTATTTCAACGAACTTCGCGGCAATTTTGGACTACATCCCTCCATTTGCTAAATTCGCTTTATTTTGCAAAACTTAAAAAAACGTTTGGCTGCTTGAAAAAAAACAGAAAAAAGCGAACTAATAGACACATTTAAAAAAAATGAGAAAAGTCAACTTAGAGAGCCCTCTATAAAATTAAATGTATTTCATTGCCATGTAAAAAAAGGGTGTTGTTTAAGGAAAAAATCAACTCGCGTGTGAATTACATATGTTGAGAAAAAAATTAAAACTTATTTCATTGCCTTTGTAATAAAAGGGTGTCTTAAAGAACAAAAATTAAACTCGCGTGTGAATTACATTTGTTGAAGAAAAAAATTAAACTTATTTCATTGCCTTTGTAAAAAAATGGTGTCTTTCAAGAAAAAAAATTCAACTCGCATGTGAATAGCATTTGTCGACAAAAAACTAAAACTTATTCATTGCCTTTGTAAAAAAGGGTGTCTTTAAAGAAAGAAAATTAACCCGCGTCGGAATTAAATTTGTTGGAAAAAACAATTTAAACTGATGCCATTGCCTTTGTAAAAAAAGGGTGTCTTTAAAGAAATAAATTCAACCCGCGTGTGAATTACATTTGTTGAAAAAAAATTAAACTTATTTCATTATCTTCGTGAAAAATCAAACAATGCACGCATGCACAAGGAATGCCCTTAAATAACGACAAATTTCAGCACGTGTGTTGTAACGCTTATAAGAACATCATTAAAAAAATGGTAAACAGACCTATTTTTTTTTGCTTAAATTAAATACTTCATGTGTTCTGTTGGGGTCTCTTATTCGTGACCTTTGAAAAAAAGGGTGAGTTTCTTTCCCTTTTGTTGAATTACGTCTGTTTATATTCCTTCAGTGAATACTTATTTGTGACTTTCTTAACCTCTGTTGTAAAAAAAAAAACACATAATTTTATTTATAACGTGTGTTTAACTAAGACAAACAGCTTCATTTCATGTGCTATTAATTTAAAGGGAAATTGACATCGCGTTTTGATTACAAAAAAAATCACTTACCCGTAAAATGGAGAATTTCATGGCTTTGAAAGGTGTGAACCACTCGTGGATTCACGGAACATTTTAAAGGATGATATCATTATTATTTAAATGTTGGAAGAAGGTGAGGAACCGACTAAGAAGACTTACCAGGAAGAATTAGCCATTATCAACGATATGCAATTAGAGGTTCGTACCTTAAATAACAAAATTAGGGGCTATGCATCAGGACAGGGCTTGATTTGAAGGAGTGTGGCTTCGTGGAAGAACGGAAGAAGGAAATTAGATTTCGGACTAGCTCAATGACCGCCTCTCTGTTATAGAAAGCTCTGTTATAGAACACGCCCCACCGGAAAAATCTTAAGCTGCCCAAGTTCCTCTATTGTCGATCCCTAAGTTGCAATGCGCTACCTTCAGTGGAGTCAACCCCTATAAGTTTGAATTTAAGAATTTTCTCTCTCAATTTAAAAATTGCACCGATTCCATTAAGTCGGTAAGACCAAACTGGCCCTTCTAAAAGGATATTTGAGCGAGTATGCCCTACAGCTGATCTCTCATCTAGCATTAGAAGATGAAAATTAGGGTGTAGCTGTGTACTTACTAACCGAGGGCTTCTTAGATGCCCCCTTCATCATAAACGAAATCTTCAAAAAATCATTTCTGCTTCTCCTCTTTATGAGCCCGATTTTGTGTCTGTGAAGCAATAACTTGCTGATGTGAGGGCAGATTTATCGGAGTTAAAAACCTCATATCGGATCGATTCTTTTGAAGAAAGGTCTCCTGGATTTATATTGGTCAGTTATATCATGCGTGAAAAATTACCAGCGATTTTGAGAAGGGAAATTAGTCACCGAGTGGGATCAAATTACCCTACTATGTCACAAATTTTTGACAACTACAGTGAGGCCATTCGTGCTCTTTCAGGGAATAAAAACATTTTCGGTCATCAGAAACACATTTTTAAAAAGACCGGGGACAGGTCAGAGTCCACGAAAAGAAGAATAATTATGCTGCTGCCTTGCAGAATTTTGTAACAAGCTCTCCCAAAACTTACTGCAAACTCTGTACTGTACGTGGCCACACCATGTCGGGTTGCACTAAATTTTCTTCCTATGAGGACAGAATTGAGAGATTAGACAATTGAGATTATGTACAGCGTGTTCCATTTTTAAACATAAAAGTGAAAACTGCCCTGGACTCCAGACCAATTCACCTCTCTCATGCAAATTATGTTCCTCTAAGGCGCATATTGCTCCATTCGGTGACGTTACCAAAAAATATAATTTCCCTATTGTCGCACATGCTTGAAAATGACATTCTACTGCCTATTGTTACTATTTCCTTGAAATACTGCAACCAGAGGACGACTATTAACTGCCTTTTGGATACGGAAAGCCCGCGTTCTTATTTTTCTAAAATAATATTAAAGGAGTTAAGGTACCCTGACGAAAATCCTAATACTTCTGACTACCAAATGAAAACTTATTCTGGTATTACCCTGAAAACTCTTGAACAGGTTGTACTAGAAGTTAATATAGAACCGGGGAAGCAATTGTCTATTCCTGTCCTGATTGATGAACAATTTAACATACAATTTGAATTTAGTAATTTCAGCGAGGTGAAATCCAACTTGAATAAATTAAACTACAAGTTGGCATTTGCAAGTGATAACCAGAGTGATACCATTAAAATACTGGGTATCATTGGTATCGATATATTCCAATTCATGACAAGCTCCAGAGTCATTGAATGCATGAATGGCCACGCCTGGGATTTGCCTCAGGGGATTGCACCCTTTGAAAATGTCCAACATTTTGTATATCCTCAGCAGATAACCTCTGTGGGGACTAGCTACAGACTTTGCCGTAATTACCATACAGTAGTTTCGGAATATGCATACTGTCCTGAGCGGCAGTTAAATTTCATATTAGAACCCAAATCTACATACCCAGATTCATTCCCGGACATATTTGAAACTTCAAACGTGGAAAGACACTTGGAGAACATGTTTGGTGTAGAAACAGCTGCTGCCCCTCTTGGAGAGGAACTTGGTAGCGACTACGACAAGTAAAAGATTCAGCTATTTAAGTTGTCCATTGAATTCAAGGACAATTGTTATTTTGTGGGTTTACCCTTACATAAGGACAAGGTCAGTTCAGTTCCTTCCAACTACCAAGTCGCACTTAAAGTGCTAGAAAGAACAATTCTTTCCTTGAGAAAAAGGAATTTGGAGGAAGCGTACACTGACATTTTTCGTCAGCAGGGGTCTGAAGGGATCATTGAAAGAAGTGCACTCAACCCTCGAGATTTACACAAATACATCTGGATACGACACAGACCAGTCTTTAAGTTGGACCAACAGGTAACTGCCAAAATAAGACCTGTTTTTAATTTGTCTCAAAACTGGAGGCGGTTACTCCCTCAATGAAGCATGTTATCCCGTCATAAATATGATGAATAATATGCTTGAATTTTTACTGTTGTTAGTCACTAATAAATATGTCCTATTAGGAGAGATAAGGAAAACCTTTTGGGTTATACAACTCAAATCTGATGAAGACAAAAATAGATTTTTTTTTTGTTGTAATTTTGTTTTTCTCCCAAATTCGCTTTAATCTATACGGAATTTAAATATCGGTATGATTACAATCTTCGATATACGCACCGTAATGTCTTGAGTAATTGTGTGAATTTTATAACACTTACGATATTGCATGTTTGTTAATCGACGTTTACATATCATTATATCTCGAATATATTATCTTATATCTACGTTTTTACTACAAGATAGGTTTTCAGGAAATATGCAATTAGATTACTACCTTATGTTCTGCTACGAATAGGGTTCTTTTTATATACATATGTAATATTTCAGTGGCTATTTCAGCTTGCATGAGAGAAATCCTTAGTATAAAGTAACTAAGTTATTAAACACTCATTTATAAGTTATGTTCTTTTTTTTTTTGCTTCTATATATTTGAGATTACTAGTTATTCAGAAGCCATTCCTACGGAGAACACGTATATTAGCGCCGAACTCTGATATTTCATTTTATAATAGCATTGTTACAGCGAAGGCATTTGCTGTAAATCGTTCACTAGATCTTCCGGTTGCCTTACTTAAAGTCTACCTATCATAATCATCGCACTAATAGAAGTAGGCGCCGCGTTAATCAATGTAAAGTAAGAAGAAAATGGTGAAAATGTATTTTGTCAGAATGAGATAGAGTGCTCTTGACAACGAGTCGATTCTTACACACTATTGGGAGATTTCTCCGACTACTTTCAATTTTCTTATTGTTCTGTCAGACTTAATTTATTGTCTCAGGAGAAAAAAAGCCTTTAATATATGTGTGCGTGTTTACGTTTGTCTACAGCCAAGAAAATAACGTTTATGCTGTCAATTATATGAAAGAAGGAACATGACATGTATTTGCATATATATATATATATATATATATATATATATATATATATGTATATATATATGTCTATCTTTTTTCGTCAATCTGAACGTATGCATTTCACTTCTAAATATAACTATTTACGTAGCGTAAAATGTTTGGATACGCTGTAGTCACATTTCTGTATTTTGAGATGAGGCTTGTAATTCCAAATGTTTGGAATTTAGAGAATATTAATCTCATTTTGAGTTTCATTATACTTGGGACACATTGCACAGTGAGTAAATAACTCGGGAAATTCAATCGTAAAACTTATATTTTTTGATAATATGTTGCCTTCTGCAGCTACAATCTTGAATTTCGTAAATCACATTCAAGTATTGCTAACTAAACGAAAAAATATTCCTATGGGAATTGAATAGATTGAGGAAAGTATCGAAATTCTATACAAGTGATTGGTGTTTTACAGAAATTCATCAACGCATATGAAGATGGGAGGATGCATAGAGTGAAATGTGTGAAAATAACGCTTATAATGGGTAAGTTTGTCTAGAATATCATAATACTAAGATGTTCTATTTACCATTCATATGTTGGCTATCTGCCTATATATAAAACACATGTAGCTTTATATTCCCCTATTTTTATACTAGCTTTTTTTCTATCTGTCTACCTCTGTATCCATCTATCTACCTGCCTTTCTGTCTGTCTGTCTCTCTCTCTCTATATATATATATATATATATATACATTATGTAATATATATATGCACATTATGTAATATATATATATACATACATATATACACATGTATAATTATATATATATATATATATTTGTATATATGTGCTACATAAAGGGGTCAAATTCGACAGGATATTGTGTAGCGAGGTTACAATTGGAAGCATATATAACGTGGCCTTATAAGAAGGGGATGCTAATGGAATTTATATACTAGAAGAAACATTTATAACATAGCTGAGGGTGCATATTCATCATTGTAGGAATGTGTAGAAGAGGTATTTTACATCAGAGGGAAAAACTTCAATAATGATGGAGTAGATGATGATCAAAACAACTTAAACTTTTAGGTTAATGGGCTGACGACACGAAGATAGACAGTTACAAAATATAGCTGCCGATTCTTTATTCATCAGCCGACCGATTTATGACTCAAGAATGAAAGCTTGTATGGCTACATGGTGTACTCTTCTCCCCCTCCCTAGCAGTGTCAGAAACCGATATTAAAAATGCGTTAAAAATTGAATACGTCGACCTCCTATCTTTCCAAGATAACAATTACTTAAAAAATGTAATTCAAACTATATTCCATTCAATTAGTAATTCAATTAAAGGAATAAAGACTAAAATGTAAAAAAATAGCAGGTTTAAAACGAAATTATACAATATTTGTTTGGAACTGTGGAGGACAGAAGTAAATAAAAACTACACCATCGCGTTAGCCGTCTAGCCTTGTCCGTGAAGAAATATGTGCCTCCATACCTAAATAGTCACATTTTACTTATAGGTTTTGGGGCTTAAAAAAAACAGTCGATGATATTTTTCTCCAAGAAATACCTAAACTTTTGATTTAATATATTCGAATTCTTCTTTATCGAGTCAACTTTTTTTTTAATATATAAAAAAACAGTGAATGAAATAGAAAACGATGACTTCAGCGTCCAATATTGAATTTGCAATGTTTACTTAACAGAAGCTTCCACTTAAAACAAAAATACAACGTGGTCTAAAACAAATGGGTTTTTACACTTTGGACTTTACAGGTAAATTCTCAAGAAAACACACTTCTTTTTTGGTTTAAATTAG
The DNA here is from genome assembly GCF_053919585.1 of Euprymna scolopes. NCBI lineage: Eukaryota > Metazoa > Mollusca > Cephalopoda > Sepiida > Sepiolidae > Euprymna > Euprymna scolopes. The sequence continues at coordinate 25,179,081 of NC_136485.1, forward strand.
AACATTTTATTTATTAACCTTTATCATCAATTTCTGATATATGATGATAATATATACTTTGATACGTAAATTAATTATTTAACTTTTAATAGACATTTAAAAATAGGGGTGAATTGTAATGTGTTTGTCTACAATATTATATTGTGGTTTATTGGAAAGACCATACTATTACACATTTACACTGAAATATCGTAAACATTGAACATATAGGAATATTTCGTTAGATTTTATAAGTTTAAAAAATGAAAAATAGTTGACTCGTAAAATTCAATTGATTTCATTGCATAAAATGTGGCTGCATGAAGGCGCCCCGGCACTTTGTAAACACTGATGTTGTTTTTTTTTTTTTAATAAAAAATCATATTTCTTTCATGTATTAAAACACTTTAATAGTTTATTTTGGAAGCATATTCCATAAAGAAAATAAAAAAAGAGAAATTACGAGTTTTCTTATAGTTTATTCGCAAGGAGTTTATAAGAAGATCAGCTCAAGTCGCTGGCACACTTTCGTCTGTGGCTGTTATTGTTATCCTCTGATTTTTTTTAATAAATTAACATCGAACACCATCTCAGTATATTGAGAATCTCCTATGTTAGTGACGTAACTGATGTGCTGTTAACCAACATTCCAAAATTTCATGTGGATTTTACACATGTTTGTCCAAGCAAAAAACAAAGAATTGTCAATTGTAAATGTTGAGTTTTTTTTAATGCAGGCAAAACCATTAAGTTGGATACGTAATACTACAAATCGATGAAATGCATCAGATACTTCGACTACATTCTCCAGCATTAGTCACCAGAAAATACGCAATTTTCTTCCGCAACCATACCTGCCCACACAGTACTAGACCAACCCTGCCAAAGTCCCACGAATCGGGCAAGTAAACTCTGCCCCATTCGCCGTACCTACCAAATACCTCAACTTCCGACTATTTTTCAATCATCTCGAAAACTTTTCAGAGTGAGACATGCTCAAAAGCCTAAATGATATCAAGGTTGATTTTGACATTACAAAAATGAATGGAAACACTATATTATTATTATTATTATTATTATTATTATTATTATTATTATTATTATTATTATTATTATTGTTATTATTATTATTATTATTATTAATATTATTATTCACTTTTTGTGTTTGGCTGTTGATATTTCCATCATTTATGGTGATAGGCGAATCATATTAAATGAAATATACTATCAGAATCTGATTATCTTTGTCCTTAGACACAATCTGCAAGATGAGTGTTATTCCCAATAAGTTATGAAGTACATTAATATTTAAAGTCTTCCCAACATTCTTAATCTATTTATCAATTTCTATTTGTTTTTTTTTCACACTTCCGATTGTTCTCCTACATATAGGTACAATTTCAAGCTTCTCCAACTCAACAATAATGTTTTTTTTACATAGGCATATCTACTTATCAAGGCCAATAGGTCACTCGAGGATAAGGGTTAAGGAGTGTACATAGGACAATATAGTAATCGTTAGTAATGGAAATTCGGTAAATTTGTAAACTTATGTGTCCGTTAGACTTGAGGACAAGTATATGGTAATCAGTTGGAAAACCGAAGACAAGTCTATAGGTGTGCAATTCTAAGAAAGAAGCTTTGTTTATGGAATCTACATTTAGGTTTAGGTACATATAAAGGGCGGGGGAAATTATTGATAGTGATTATCTCCTTTTTTAAAATATTGGTAGGTTTTAATGCCCTTCAATTTTTTTAGTCCACCTTTCCATGAGCTAGCACTGTTACACCTGTGATTTTTTCCTAGTGTTTTTACGACATTATATCTGATTAGTTTTCTTCAATCAGATTGTTACTTAAGATGCATCAAAAATCTTAACAAATTATCTCGATCCACCACAATTTGAGTAAAAGGCATTCCAATCCTTTTTGTTTGTCGTATATGCTAATGGAATTTTCACACAATAATTGCATAACGTATCTTGTAATCATTTGAAACTATATCCTCACAACTACGGGGGATATGTTTTACATACTCAGTTGTCTGTTTACAAAGCCGCCTTATGGGATTTCATGCGGTTTATCAATGTAATCCTTAGCTTGATTTCCAGTTATCTCTTGGTACTGCGTGTCACATATTAGGATTTTGTCCAAACGTTCAAATACTACTTTTACAACAATTGCCAGGTTCTTTTTTTTTCAGCAGCCAATGGTAGTTATTTATTGAATTGTGCATTTTCTTGTCGAATCACTCATCCTTCATTTTTGTTTATTTATTTTTAATTACTTGCATATTTCGAGTTCGCTCTCTTGCAACTTTTAGAATTTTGGCACACCCTTAATAATTGTTCCTCTGAATAAGGCATGCAATTTTCCTCGCACCCAATGTCTTCTACAACCTCGTACAAGCATCTTCACATCCTTTCTTTATTTTATTATATATCCATTTATACTTCTTTTTCGTATTGGTTCACTGCTATTCTGACGTGCACCTTTTATTATCCGAATATTTCGAAAATGTAAACACTGTTTGTTGCAATCAAATAGTTTTTTTTGTGACGGTTTTGCTTTTCGCATATTTCATTCCTTAATTTACTTTTGTACCTGCAGTTTTAGATTTTTTGAAAGAATTTTTTTTTTTTAAATAAAAACAATACAACTATGAAAGTTCTACTCTATTTAGCACGTATTTAGTAGATATTTTTTAGTGGTTCGATCTGAAACAGCAAACTCTACAAGTTTACGGATTATTGTTATGATGTTTATTATTATGGCACCCCATTTTCTAGTTTGAATACGTTTATCAGTTTGTACCTCCATATCTCAAATAATGCTGTGGTTTTCGCTTTCAAACGCGAGCACATTTTCGAGGTGCAGTTGTCTGCAAATCTCCCAAACACTGTTTTCAATATGCAACCGTGCCATATTTCTCTTTAAACATGCCTTGTTGCATCATCCATTATGTGGTTTCTTGTGTCGTCTCTTTGACACAGCGTCTATATTAACTGATTCCTCTATGTTTCATATAGTATAGCTTAATTGAGTTCAATTCGAATCACGCAGTTTTCTTTTCTTTGTTCGTGTGAGATATTTTTAGGTTTCGGTGAGCAATCATTCTGATGCTGGTGTCTGTACGTGTTTAACCTTTAATTTGAGCTCTTCATACAGTCTTATATATTTAGTAACCGTATCTCCCTTTTATTATTATTATTATTATTATTATTATTATTATTATTATTATTATTAATTTTATTATTATTATTCTTTGAATGATCATTAACAATAATAATAATTATAATAATAATAATAATAATAATAATAATAATAATAATAATAATAACATGCTTGTTTCAAAATGTAATATTTAGTATTTGCTTTTGTTAGAAACGCTTATTTTAATGCCAAGATAAATTCAATTTTATTGTTTATAGAGATTATATCGAATAATAATCAGTTTGAAATTGAAAATGTTGTACCCAGATTACACGATAAAGACTGCTCTGAGCAGGTTGGTTTGGTATTTTTCGATGAAAGTGCCTTAACAAACATCATTCTGAGGTACAAAGACGTAGTACACGTCAAACCACTGCCATCGAGCTACAGATTATCTAGCAGTTTCAAGACAAGGATGGTAAATTAATTGTGTCAGGCTTTTCGAGGATTGACAATGGAGATGCTGACAGCTGAATTTTTTTACGATCTTTAGGTCCAGCAGTTATCTCAGACTCAGGGTTAGAAAACTCAATTCACAAAGAACTGAAAGCAGAGAAGGATTTTGTTCTTGTAGAGAATACTTTCTTGGCAAAAATTATGCCAAGAATTACGCAGAAATTATTAACATGCAAGTTTCATTAAGTGTTTGCAACGTGATCGCCTCAACGTCCTAGATATTTCCACATATAGAATTATTTCCTGAATCACTGGTTCAATGAGTACAGAGAACGCAAATGCTAGACTATCCTACCATAAAAGAACGCGAGAGCAAGCCTCAGGGTCACTGAGACTCGATCATTAAGCTGACGACTGTAGAGATCTTAAAAGCTATCTTCTTGTAGAGGAAAATCTAAAGAATTCATTGAAACTTGAGATCCAGATATGAAGATTGAACTAGGATGAAGATAGACGCAATTTTCCCGTGCCCACATTCATCAATTCCAACGACAAAGCTTACGGTATTCGATGTTTCTGTCGGGTTATCAATATATTTTGTTTAAAAAGATGATTTTCATTTTAAAATATATAAATACTATCTGTTGAAAAATGTAACTGAGTCTGGCACAAGATCTGACTTTTTTTTCAAAATCATATATGACAAAAAAAAAACTTAATGAAGAAAGAAAAAAATCATTTAATAATTCACTCAACAAGAATGCTTTAAATCAATTGTAAAAATCTAGACAATATATCAAGTAAAAATCTAAGGTTTTGTACAGATTCGATACATTATTCGAGAAATTATTACATGAAACAATATTAAAGAAAAAATGTATTGAATATATTATTGTAATTCATGAATTTGACAGTCAGAATTTTCATTCAGTACGCGTATAGTAGGGCAGTTGTTAAAAAGTTTAAGGATTTTACGTCTGATTTTAATAAGTAGTTGGAGCAATGAATGAGTTTTACAGAGAGTGAATACTTTCTTTCCTTTTGATCATGCGATATCTCGTCCCTAAACTTTTTGCGTGATTTTCACACACGTCAATGCGATTAGATAGTTGTTTTGTACATGCCATACCACCGAAGCCATAAAATCTACTTAGAGAATATCAATTTAATTAACATCTTATTTAACAGTTATCATCAAATTTTAAGATAATAAAAGATGACTTTGATTTTAAAAAACTGTCAAGCGCTAGGTGTGTCAGAAATTTCGTGAAAAATATTGAATAATTCCACGCCGTCTTTCCAAGCCTTTCCTCCCTCGTGAAATGTAATTCAAACCCTAATATTATTTAATTAAAGGAGCAAGGACCAATGTTTCATTAAAAATATAAAACAAAAACAGTGTGTGTTTTTTAAAGGTTTTAAACATCTTAATTTACAAGTAAATTTCTAAAAAAATACTAAATTTTTGGTTTACAATTGAATATTTTATTTATTGATCTTTTATCTTCAATTTGTGATATATAACAATTTGGTGAGTAAATTAAATATTTACTTTTTAATAGGCATTACAAAATGGGAGGCGTGAATTAATTCGACCCGCTTCCTGTCAGGCTTATAACTACTCGAAAAATATAATTCAATCCCTAATATTGTTTTTTTTTCAAATAAATAAGCAAGGACCAAGGTGTCATTAAAAAAAGAAAAAAAAAACAACCTGGTTTAAAAAAAAGAAAAAAAACGTGGTTTAAAAAAAAGGTTTTAAACTTCGGACATTACAGGTAAACTTCTAAAATACACCACTTTTTTGTTTTAAATTTGAATATATTATTTATTGATATTTTATCTTCAATTTGTGATATATAAAACTTTGGTGAGTGAATTAATTATTTACGATTTAATAGTACCTTGAAAATGGGGGGGTGAATTAAAAAAAACGAGATATTATGGATCAAATATTCTCGCTTGGATTTATATCGGCCAAAATATCACATCAATTGAGTTATCAGAAAATCATTTTTTGTGACATTAGCAGTGTGTGCAGGGGAATTATCAAGTTTAAAAATAATGTTCTGGGATAGTCTCAGCCTCTGGATCCTTAGTAACAGTCCTGTTTCTAATAATCGAATGTAATCCTTTGCCCTTTTGCCTTTCTTGCCATTACCCGAGAAAAATCTCCTTCTATCAGTGATATTCTTCTTAGATCCAAATGACTTCTTTACACACCTTTTAGAGGAAAAGCTCATTGCTTTCATTCGTCTAGATATTGTATGTCTAGAAAAAGAAAATTCCAGACCCTGTTTTGAATTCTTTGCTATAGTCAGCTTAAGTTTTCTTTCGATCCTTCAAAACAGTTAATTTAAGTCTGTGGTCTTCTTTTAAAGTTTATGAACTAGAGCGACCAGATCCAGATCTCCTTTTTACCAAGCGTTCGACTTCGAAACTTTAACCAATACGCTTCACTACAGAAAGAAATGTTTTCACATTTTCTTTTCTAAAAATACCAAAAATCTGCTTGTATGTTGGACTGCCTTAATCCTTCAATTCGTTTGTTTATATATTTTTTATTTTTTTTATTCAATTTTCACCCCAAACAAGGCATAGTTCCACTTTGAAGCAGGGGGCTACTATTAAGGAATTAATTAGCGGGGTCAATATGAAGGGAGAAGAGTAGAAAGATGTTTGTTAACATTACACTTGAACTTCTGCATATCATTGCAGTTGGGAAAGCAGAATCCCGGAAGGGAGTTCAAAATACCCGCAGTTCTGGGGAAGAAACTATTGGAGTAAAAGGCTTTCTTGCACCTAGGGATCTCTACTGTAAAGGGATGAGACTTAGTAGCTTGTCGGATTTGTACCGGGTAGTTACGTCGCTGAGGTACAAGTGTTTGCAGTTCGTCAGAGCATGCACCATTAAAGTATTTGTAGAACAGGCAGAGGGATGCAACATCTCGTCGATGGGACAGAGGTTGAAGCCTAGATGACAGTTCAGGATCTATCAGGTTGGCGACTCTTTTTTGAACCCTGTCCAGGAGCGAGAGACAAGCAGCAGATGCACCAGCCCAGATGTGACAACAGTACTCCATACATGGGCGAATGGGTGTCTTATAGAGGTATAGGATACTGGCAGGCGTAAGTAGTTTTCTAGCACGGTAGGGGGAGACAACCTTCCTTGCAGCAGCCTTGGCAATGCTCTCAATGTATCTATTCTAGTTCATATTCCTTGTAAACGTTAGGCCGAGAAGTTTAAAAGAAGTACTTTCAGGCAATGTGTTCTTGGCCATTGCTATTGGTGGTAGAGAAGGTGTCTTGTAGTTATTGATGAAACAAGCTTAGTCTTAGCAGCATTGAATGTGACCAACCATTTTTGTCCCCATTCCACTACGGATCGGAGGTCGTCCTCTAGTGTTTCTGCCATTTCCTTGGATATGTGTTCATTTTTTTCCCCTCATATCTGTTATAGAGAGTGGTGTCATCGGCAAATATACCCATCTCCGAAACAATATTATCAGGGAGGTCGTTTATGAATATCAGGAATAATAGAGGTCCAAGGATAGACCCCTGAGGTACTCCCGCATTTATGTCATATTGTTAGGATGTATGCCCGTCGAGGACAACTTTGATTTTTCTATTACTTAAGAAGGATTTAATTACATTATGAATTCTTCTAGTGATTCCATATGATCTAATTTTCCTTAGAAGACCATCGTGCCATACCCTGTCAAAAGCCTTAGATATATCAAAGACCACCGCTCTATCCTCCCCTGTTTTATCAGATGAACGGTATATACGTTCAGAAACTACAGTTAAGATATCTGCTGTTGAACGGGCTTTTGCCAAGATGTGGTCTTACCATTTTAAGGATTAATTTTTCCACTTCTTATTATCTGCTATAATGATAAGGATCTGAAAAATATAAATTTTCAATTAAAATTAACAAAAACTCATGGAAAAATATTGAAAAATCAATTTCTTCCTTTTTTTCACGTTTGGCCGATTTTTTTTTTTTTTTTTGCTCATGATTGTACGTGGAATATTTTTGTACTTTTTCTTTAATTTTACATCTAATTGTTCGTAAATAATGCTATTATTCAGAATAATGCTATCAATTCATTCTTACAGTATTTTACATAAAAAAAGCTATTATAAATTTATTTTCAAGAATTTAAATTCCTGAAGTATTTGCGAGTTTCTAAGCAAAGGATTTGTGTTTTAAGGGTGTTTAAATGTTTTTAAACGTAAACGCATTTTTATTCACGAATTCAATATCGTTATTCCTCCACGTGTTATAATTTATGGTTTTTCTTTTTTTGCCATGGATATAATAAAACTATCGTGTCCTTTTTTTTCCTTCCTTAACACATTTAGTATGATTTGGGGCCTTTAATGAATTATTTTTTTTCAAACTATCTTTAAATTACCCGTCATTATATGTGGTATTTTTTCAAGAGATTGTACAAATTATTTTTTTACAACAGATGTTAAGAAAAACAGAAAACATTGCTTCCATCATTAATTATGGAAACACTAAATAAATTGGAAAATTTCTGTTATTTATGTTTCCTAAAAAAAATGCAGTAAATTTCGCTTAAGTGTTAGCATATGCTGCATCTTAAAAAGTTGGTTCATGCTGACAATTAAATAAAATAAACGTCTAAAAATAAATAAGTAAAATCATGAATGGCGGCTCTTGGGGGCAAGTAAGTAGGAACAACACAATCATTTGTGTAAAATAATTAATATTCGAGAAATTTTAAACAATAACAAAAATACCTGCTACCAAATGCAGTAAAATTCCAGTATCTTTTTATACGTGTTGAAACTGTGTTTAAGTCATTTTTATTTCATTTCTTTTATTAAAAGCTGTCTTTCAAATAATCAACTGGTTGCATGCTGTTTAACCATTTGGGGACTTCCTGCTTAGAAAATTGTATAAAAACTCGATGACTATCACTAAGTCTAAATTTGGGAGTGCAACTCGAACTTAGGGTTAGTGGTAGATAAGTCATTTTTTAGGTGTGTCAGAAAGTTCGTGAAAAATATTGAATGATTCCACCCCGCCTTTCCAAGCTTATAACTCCTCGAGAAAATGTAATGCAAGCCCTAATTTGTTTCAATTAAAGGAGCAAAGACAAATGTGTCATTAATAAAACCAAAAAGGTAAACAACCGGAGTGTTTGTTAAGCTGCTAAAATTTGGATTTTACAGGTATATTTGTAAAAAAAACACACTACTTTTTTGTTTTAAATTTGAATATATTATTTCTTGATAATTTATCTTAAATTTGTGATATATAACACTTTGGTGAGTAAATTAATTATTTACTTTTTAATAGACATTTCAAAATGGAAGTCACCCCTCTGTCTTTCCAAGCTTATAACTACTCGAAAAATGTGAGACAAGGCTAACATTTTTTTGCAATTAAAGGAGCAAGGACCACGGTTTCATTTTCAAAAAAAAAAAACAATGGGTTTAAAAAAAAGGTTTTAAACTTCGTACTTTACAGGTAAATTTCTAAAATAAACTACTTTTTTGTTGTTTTAAATTTGAATATATAATTTATTGATTTGTTATCTTCAATTTGTGATATATAAAACTTTGCTGAGTAAATTGATGGTTTACTTTTTAATAGACCCTTGAAAATGGGGGGATGTAAACTTAAAAACGTTTGTTCTAAAATATTGTGTTCAGTTTATTGGTAAGAGCAGGAAATTCTACATTGACCCTGAAAATATCGTATAAATTGAATCAATAGAAACATTTTGATAGCTTTTAAAATTTTAAAAATTGAAACATACTGAATCGTAAAATTTAATTAATTTCATTACTGTTTTATAAAAAATAAAAAAATATATATATTTCTATTACTTTAAAAAATGTAATATTTTATTTTGGAAGAATAATCCATAAAGAAAATAAACAACCCATTATTTAAAAGAGAAATTACAAGTTTTTAATATTTTATTCGCAGTTTTGTGTCAGGAGTGTCAAAAATTCCTACAAAAATTCTGATACACCTAGTCAAGCGCATCCAGATTCTGTGTTTCAATGTTGTCTTGCGATCACTTAAAAAGGTCGTTTTTTCTCTAAATAAATGGATTGAATGGCCTGTATGATGTGTTTGCTGTTACTAGTAGTGTTTATACTTACGTGTGATTCAGCAATATGCATATATACTGTATATCTTTAAATTTAACCTTAATCCTATCCCGTTTGAATTATTTGCTAATACTTTAACAAAACCTGATGGTCACGTGTGCATTCATTTACAAGCATGATGCCATTAGCGTACAGGAGGTTAAAGGAAAAGATATTAATGTTTTTAGCCAATTTTTCGATTATTGTATACGAAATGTAGAACTTCCAAACGATTCTGATATTGGTAAAATCTGTCGCCTTTCTCGAAAGTTTTAGGCACACATGCAAACATACATACATACACTTATATATTAGTAACTGAAAATGTTAGAACAAAACCAATTAAAACGCTTTACCGAGCTTTGAATACCATTTATGTAAAATTTCAAATGTTTTGACCAGAACTTGTCTGAGTAATTTGGTAGTAATTTGGTAGTAATTATCTTTAAATTTGACCCCTATTATGACTCCTTAAAATTTATTGTTTTAGGCTAAAATCAAGTTATTAAGTAAGATCCATGTCGAAGGAAGCTATATCTAAAATTTCAAGTGATTAGACGACACATTGTCGGGGGAGTGTGGTAGGCTTCTCAAAAGTCAACTCCTAGAACATTGCCCGCTTAACAGCCAAATTTCTGGTCGAAAGCCGATCACAATGATTTCACTCATCTCAGTACCCTGTATATCAAATTTCGAGTCTTTAGAATAAAAATTTATAAAGTTATTGCGTAGGGAATGCACACAGAGACACACAGACACGTTTACTTTTATAGATATATAGAGATAGCATTTATGCCCCGAAAGTTTTTCCATTTGGAATGTTTTCTGTTATTTGTACTGGAGTTTTTATACAGCATTAGGAGCCTGAAATTTCCTGGACAATAATATTAATACACCCACACACACACACACACACACATACACACACTATATATATATATATATGCGCATATATTGTATATCTATATGTATATGCATATATAACGATACATTAATTCCAAGGCGATTTAGTCTAAAACCATAGAAATCACGCGTTCTCGCAGATGCCCGTTGTGTGTGTCTACACTCGTAACATTATGCACTTAAACTACTTGATTAAATTATTTCTAAATTATTAAAACACGTCATCACTTTAAAGAAAACAACTGACAACTTAGCAATGGTAACGCAACTTAATGAGACGTCATTCTCTGCAAACATCCACATACTTCACATCAAGAAATACAAATAATTTAACAAGACACAATTCTATGAATAACGGGATGCAAACATTCTCTATCCTTTTCAGTTGCAATCTATTTTTATATAAAGATTGTTTATGCACAAAAAAACTACGTCGATTTACCTGCTGTTTTATTCGCTCGAAATCTTAGTAATTATTAACGATTATGAAGGACCAATGTAATCTGTTCAAAAAAGCATGATGAGATCTGCTTGAATAGAAAATGGATAAAAATATGAAAACGATGAATGATATTTTTTCTGATTATGACTATCTGAAAAATGTGTGTAAATCAGTTATAGCTGGCAAATAAGAGAAGTTTGCGAACCCATATAGTGGGTGCATGCCCAATTTATATAGGTTTCTTGTTGTTAGGTTCAGTAAGAGTGAAACCAGTAAAGAAAATTTGGTCAACTGTAGAAAATTACTATTTACGTTCCAATTTGTGTGTGTTTTCTAAGAAGCATCGTTAATGGATTAATCTAGAATATACTTCTCCCACTATAAAAACTATAATAGAATTCTTCAATTTATCTGTAGTTGAATAAGGACATTTTGGTCGAACAACGTTTTATTAGATGGTGCATTCACACAACACATACCTAGCCAAAGAAGGAATGGTGCCAACAATCCGACGACCGTTCTTATTAACACAACGATATTTCATATAGATGATCATTTGCATAAAAGTCTGTCATGTGAACAAAGGGCACGTACATTAACTTATTTACAATTTCCGGTCTCATGCGACTTTTTGTTGAAGATCTTAGACACCATTCATGTTCGTTAATAGAATGGCTGTCTCATAGGGTTGGATCTAATTAGGCGGAAACAGATTCTTAAGTACAACACATATAGTTTAATTTTAGATATTTTGTTGCTTTTATCCTGTGTATATGTTTAACGTTACTTTATTTTAAACGTATGCTTTTTTCGTAGGTTTATTTGGGTTTCGTGCATGAATATTCCAAGTCTAAGCTTATGAAGAATGATGATAGAACAAGAAATTAACACGGGTTCTTCACCTTTCCACACACGGTAATCACGAATATCAATAAAGAAAGATTTCTCTTCATAATTGCAATATGAAATTCTGTCGCACACATTGTTCTACAGTGTATATAAATATATATATATATATATATATATATATATATATATATATATATATATATATGTATATGTATGTATGTATGTGTATGTATATATATGTTTATATAGGTATGTATATATGCATGTATATATATGTATGTGTATATACATGCCCGTATATGTATGTATATATGTGTATATTTTGTATAAATATGTATATATATATATGTATGTATATATATATATATATATATATATATATATATATATTTGTATGCATATGATGATATTGATGATGTCTAAAATTAAATGAAGCTAAACGATGAATAAAAATAACGACAAATCCAACACATAAAATCCAACCCGTCAAACAAGCAGTCATTAATCTCGGTGTTTGTTAATTTTTGAATTGAGAGAAGCGTTTAAAAACGGTACAATTCCTTAATGATCATGGCGATAGAAATTAAATTTACAAGTAAATAAATCCAAATACTGAATAAAAACAACAAAAAAGAGTCTTATGATGCAAGAGTAAAAAAAGGTCATGAATCTCGGTGTATATTTTTGTATTGAGAAAAGCGTTTTAAAACGGTAGAATTCCTCAATGATTAAGACGATAGTGATGGTATTTACAATTAAATGAATAACCACGATGAATAAAAATAAAAACAAATCCAACACATGTATAGGTAAAATAACCAGTCATGAATGTCGGTGTTTGTTTATTTTTGCATTGACATAAGCGTTTAAAAAATGCGGAAAAAATTAGGAAAAGCGTTAATAAAGGGCAATGCTATACAGGAGCGCAGAACAACTTGAAGCAGTAAAAATAGACCAAGCGAAGCTCAGGAGAGCATGGAGGAAATCCCAGAGATGCCGAATAATCATATAGATGTTTGGATCTGTGGGGTGTGTGACATGGCTCTTTTGTCTAAGCGCATGATGATACCGGTTCCGCTGCGGTGAGTCTCATCCAAACCAATGAACGGTTTCAGCGTCATATCTGATTATCGGTGTGCAAGTCGCTGGCAGGGTTCATAATTGATTTTCAGGTACATGGACTGTAAGTGACTGAGGGAGTGGTACTCGTCTGACCAGACGTTGCAAACATTAAGTATCTATGTATGAATATATTTGTATGTATAGTTATATTTATGTCTATATATATGTATATATATTTCTCTGTGTGTATATATATATATATATATATATATATATATATATATATATATATATATATATATATATATATATTTGATACATTACATTTTTCCTCATAGCTTTTATTAGGGCTCACGATTTTACCGAAAATTTGGTTTGTATATTCATATTACTATTCTAACTAATATCTGGGGTAGTTATTACAAACTTAAAGTTCAGAAAGATTATATTAAAGGAAAATATAAATCAACTAACGCAAAAGTATTGGATACATTAAATTTATATAGCCTTTATTGCGGCCAACAGCTTCCAATCGTTTTCTATAGTTGCACACGTCTTTAGCAAAGATATGGAGGTATTTTGCGCCGGTCTTCTTTTCTGAACTGTTCTAGTTGTTGAATATTTTGTGGATTTCTCTTGTGAACATTGATCTTCAATATTGTCAACAAATTTTCAATTGGGTTGAGATGTGGAGACAGACTGGCCAAATAAGAACGCCAATTTTGTTATTTCTAAGTCATCACTTGGTTAGTTGTGCAGTATGCTTTTAATAATTCTCCTGCTGAAACACGAAATCGCTATTATGTCCCAATGAATCAGCAGATTTCTGGGGGGTTTTCTCCAAAATCTCCCTATACATACGGTCATTCCCCCCTACGACTGATGATTTCTAGTTCACCAGTACATTATGATCAACATAATCGAACCACCGCCAAATTTCTGGAACCCTCATTAAAGTTATGAAGAAAAATGTAGTGAATCCTATACTTTTGCGTGACACTTTATGTGTGTATATATGCATTAATATATGTGTATGCGTGTATATATATATATATGTATATACACGTATATGTGTAAATATATGTGTGTATAGATATATTCATAGGTGTGTGTATATATAGATCTATGCAAATATGTATATATATTTATGTGTATATATGTATCTATCTTTGTATATATGTATATATATATGCATGTATATATGTATACATACGTATATGTATATATATATATATATATATATATATATATATATATGGGTATACATGCATATATAGACAATTGTGACAATTGCCCCTAAAATCGTTAAAAGAGCTCTAGAATTATCCCTTTTATTGTGAGAAAACTTGAATTTCCTTTTAACTAAGCCTTTTTTCATGATTTTCATCTAAGGTAGCTATTTTATAAACCGATAGTATGCCTTATAAATAACATTTTTCATTTTATTTCGAATATATGCAAATATAGTTTTGCTGTTTTGCATATTGTAAGTATAATTGAAATCATACTTGACTTCTTGCTTTTAAAGGATCGATTAGTGTGTTTGCTGAAATCATAATGAGTTCGTGTTTAATTGTATTATTTTTTATATATGTTCTCCTTCGAATTGAGCTTTTACACCAATAGCCCCATGAACAAAAAAAAAAAAACAATCATTGTTATATAGTATTTATATACTCGTAAAAACCTATAGGTTACTTGTGCGCATGTTTGTAATATAAATAGATTTATTCCATTTGAAGTCAACATTTTTGTCAGACCCACCTTGGAATGTTCTCTTCTTGATATTTCAAGTATAAATTACCTTAGGTTAATATGAGCTTCATTAAAAAGATTACTCATAATTAAATTGCAGTTTTGATATTTTATATACATAGTGAACCATATATTTTAGGTTTGTTATATACTTTAATTAAGGCTCATTGAAAAATGATATGTTTTACAGAATTGTTTTATTCATACACGTAAGACGTAGTAAATGAATAGTTATTCGTCATTAAATTTTGTTCTATATAATTTATCATGCAATTCCAGCATTGAAAAAGTGAATGATTTTATTGTTTTCTTTTTCATATTTGAGCCGACTTTAGCCGTCTACTCTTAGTTTTGTTAAAGAATTTGCCTATTATGTTCACTCTTAAGAAGTATGAGCAATGATAATAAATGTGAGCGAGAACAATTTTGAACTCTATTAAGGAGTATATATTATTTTTGTTCATTTACAATTCGGGCCACTAAAAAGTATAGAACTAATACACGTTTCATCACTCACTTCAAGTAAGGAATCAACACGTAGGGTATCTATTTATAAGGCAAATTACAGCACAACACAATAAACATTATTAACCCCTACAAACATAATGCCGCGAAATATCGAAAATTGATATTCATCACGATTTGCATGAAGTACTATTACGCAATAAATTTATTATATACATCTCACATTTTAAATGTGTATGTGGATGTGTGTATGTCTGCAAAAAACAGTCGACAGAGGATACGAATTTTCATGCAATTCGTATATTTTAGAGCGCGATTATTATGATGACCAATATCGAAAAATTGTCTAAAAAGATCAATCCCTTCATTTTCGATTATGCATATTTCTACAGGAAGGGTCGCTTTTTTCTCCGATATTTTCTAAAAATATCCCCTGTTTTTGATGGAATGGCTATAATTTAAACATTCGTCACTTCCGGTTTGACGATGGCACAACAGCAAAGATGTCACCTTTTTCCGTTCTTTTCGTCCTTCGTGGTACGGGTTCGAGCCTGATTTTCTACTACAATTTTTGTTTTGCTTAACACTCACCTTAAAGCACCCGGGCAACCGCAAGGAACCAGACTATCCTATATATAATATATATATATATATATATATATATATATATATATATATATATATATATATATATATATATATATATAGCAAAACGGCCGCAAGAATTTTTGGATGTCCAAGAATTTCAGGGTTCTCGACAAAGTTACTACTATGGTGTCATCTCCGTATATTTCCGTGATGGTAATATTTTTGTCTCTATCTTTATTTGTATCGACTTTCAAATAATTTCCTCCCTCCCGTACTTTCCAGTGTTTATTAGTCGTTTTCGTCTAAAAGTAAAACTGCTCGAAGAATACAGCAACACCTCCTGGAAATGAACGTACAGAAGGCAATTATATTTGATCAATATGGGCAAACGCCTTTATATCAGACAATTGCGCAGATGTGAGGGGCTGATCTCTTCTTGAGTAGGAAACCTCCAAGATAGCACACCTGGGATTAAATTCGTCTTTTGACGCCTATAATCTTGGCGAGAAAGATATCAATCACTTTTTTTCTTCTTTTCAATATATGGGCAAAAGGGCAGTGCAATTAGAAGTGCCAAATCATCAACTAATCCGACGTGATAATTTAACTTGGCTATTGGTTTATAATAGAATATGGAAACTGCAAGTAAATATCAATTAATGCGCTATTTTTTTAAAGTTTTCATTGAATGATATGTTTACTCAGTTTTATTTAATGGAAAATTGAAATATTTTAAGGCTACCATAATTTGATGAAAGTTTATAGTGCATATATTTCGCTTTAACATACATTAACGTATAGGTATGGATATATATATATATATATATATGCATATATATATAAATGTATACACACATATATATATAAATATTTATTTATATATATATATATATTTATAGATTTCTACTTATTTATATTTATTTCTAATTATATATATATATATATATATATATATATATATATATATATATATATATATATATATATACTAGCAAAAGTAGCCGTCGTTTACTGGGTTCAGAAACACCCTACAGAAAATGAACTCTGATTTATGAAAGTATGATAGGTTATGAAAAGGAAGGGGTGTGAATTTGGGGGTATCAAAACCAAAGCTAATATGGTGAAAGTCAAAATAAAATAGATAAACTCCATAATTTATTATACAATACCTGTTCACACTGAAATACTTATCACAATGTTATGTGTATCTATATAATTACCAAAACCTTGTTAAACTTTGTGGCGTATTTCCATTCTAAGGAGGTCAGGTTCGAACGAACACCCCACAATTTTATTATACCATATTTCTTCAAACTGAGACATAATTATCAAACTATACTTACGGAGATAGATAGGAAAATTATTCATTAAACTTTGTGTCTATTTCCATTCTATAGAGGTCAGGCGCGAACGCAGACCCTAGAATTTTATTATGCCGTCCCTATTTAAGTTGAAACATACTTATCAGATTATACACATGTACATCTATGTCAAAAACACTTGTAAACGTTTTTTTTTTCAATTTTAAAGAGTTTTATTTCCATACTTTGTTGACCAGGCGCGAACGAATGCCCCGCAATTTTAATGAACAACCGTTCTGCCAGATCAGACATACCATTCCTGTGTCTTGATACATCTTCTATCATTATATGTAACAATTTTTTTTTTAAATAAAGAACCATATAGGACCCTATTCGTGAACATACACATACACGCACACATACCTTCAGCTTTATAATATATATATATACATATATATATATATATATATATATATATATATATATATACATATATATATATATATATATACACGCTTAAGTATCTTCCATGTGATTTTTAATTATTTCATATACTTAAATATTTCACCTTATTTATTATTGTGGAATTTACTTTTAACTGTATTCTATACTTTGCTAGATGTATTGTATCAATTCACGAATATATACATCTTAGCCTTATGTACCTTCGCAGGAAAATCATACGTTAACGCGCTTAAACACAAAATAACGTGTTGTTTCCGAACAGATATACCATGTATACGCATTACTTGCTCTGGCACCAGACATCTTTATATCTAAATCGTTTCATTAATGTTTTGTGGGCTTTTTCTTTGTTTAACATTTGTGTGTTTATGATTTTTATTTCTCTATTACATCCATTCATTGTTGTCCTTTGTTCCTGCTCTGTCATTGCAAATCTTTTATATAACTTGCAGATTATTAATTTTCCTTGTACTCTGAACTTTCGATATTGCTTCATCTGAGTGTTTGTTTGTTTTTGCATATTGCTATGTTTCTTATTCTTATATTTTCGTCGATATCGCAATAACCACATGACGCCATTGTTTCACAGCGGTTACATTTCAGTGTTTACTTCTACGTTCATTCTCCTTGCTTAACTCACATATTTGACGACATTTTTATTACACCATTTATTTTTAACATTTCCATTTTCCCTAACTTTTTTAACATGTTTGTTTTTCTGTAAATCTATGAATATAATATTATTTCATGCTTATGCTGCCAACATTTTATCAAAGCTCTTATCAATTCACTCTTTCCTCCATTTCAATTTTTATATTGCCTTCTTGTAAGATGATTGCTTCCTTTTAGAATGTTTACCCGTTTTCGTACTCGTTATTTTTTCTCTATGATATTTTTAGAAATAACGCGCGTGATTGTTATTACAACGTAATTATGTGACACGCATGCTAAGCAAAGCTACATACAAAACTTTAAAAAAGGGCTTATATTTTATGCTTTCATTCATGATGTATATTTCAAAAACGGAATAACGTTATCAAATCTCTCATCATTATTTTTGTCGCCCAAATAACGACTTAATGTTTACGAATTTGTGTTGGATTTTGAAGTCGTGAATTGTTTAAATAAATAGTTATTTATATTATATGGATGCATCAAACTAATTTACTCATCTGAATTGTAATAAGCATAAGGTTAAGCTTAGTGTAAACTTGGCGCTTCTTCAGGTGTAGTAGTTCATATTGTGAAACTCTTACTTAATACTTACGTGCTAAAATGTATATTAAGAAAGAACAACAACAAAAGATTTTTCTTCAACTAATTGTAATGAAAAAGAAACATGTATTATGTCAATAGGTTACCAAATCTTAAATTCTAAAATCATATTTTAGGAGAATGACAGCCAGTCTTTGTAAAAACTGAATGGGCTGCCATCGTTGCACATAAATCCATTTTATTATTTTAAATTGAGTTAACCGTAATAGAACATTGTCAGAATAGTCAAGTATAGGACTGCTCGCAATTGCTGAAAAATAATATTATTTTTAAAAAGCTAGACTGTCATATTCTTAATCAATAATATCCAAAATATTGGCTTTACGAGTTTACTCAAGTGATACACCAATTTTTGAACAAATGTGTGTCCCCCATCAGCACTATCACAACGAATCCTTAACTGATGTAATAGCAGTCGGAAAGGTCTAACTTTTTGCCTAAGAATTTGAATGAGATAAAACATTAATATATCAAAGCAACCTTCTTTAGATAATTCTAAATTAAATCCGGGAATAAGCTTATCTCTATCTAAATATCTTTCTCTGAGGTTCCAGCCTCATCCACTTACTAAATGCCGGCTAGGACATAGAAATGTCTTTCAATTTTATGTTTCCCACCTGACTATAACTTGGATGTCTTCAAGTTCAACATAAAAAAGAACTCCTGATAAACCGTTCCTTTAAGTAATACAGTTGATCAAATCTCCATTACTAACTATTACTACAATATTATCGCATTGCTTACTTAACAGACAATAACCCTTATCCTGAAGTGTCTCCGGGCCTTGATAAGTGGTGTCTCCCAGGTAAAAAAATAAAGTCAGTAGAACTGTTGATCCGGAACCCCTAACTTCTAACACAAAACCAATTCCAACCAGCTAAATGAGAAAATGTGGCATACAAACAAAAAAAATGCTCAATTCGTGAGTGAAAAACAGAAATTAGTGGTAGGGGAACGGCGTTTAATGCCCAAGTAAGAAACAAGGTCATCCACAGAAAGATTTGTAAACTTCCTGGTATTGTACCAATGGGCATGAGTTTGAAAGCTGGCAATAGGAAGATTTTATTTGGGTTTACACTGTAAGCAATTAAGGTTTGGAAAGCGAAGTATTTCTTCTAGTCATCAACTCTAGGTAGGCTTTCGAACAGACATGTTGACGCCTCCATCCGATCAATTAATATCACTGTTTTATTTCTTCTAGATGGGTGACCTGGCGGGATCTACAGGTTATCACACCAAGAGAAAGTAACAATGTGTCTGGACACTACGTTAGGGACTTTCGAAAAATAAAACACAAGGATGAACATATTAATTATCTTATTTAATACTTTTGTTCTAGTCTAAATAAGCAATGTTAAAACTGTGTATGAATTCTTTCTGACATTAAGAAGAAAAATATATCTATAATGTACGATGTTTTTATTAATTAACATGTTTTATAAAAACTGAATGAATTACTAATAATAGGTACCTGGAAAGTAAAACATACCAAGTAATAAAAATAATGCTTGCATAGAATAGCACGTACAAGTTACACACAACACGATATAGATGAGTGTACTTACAATGGAGCTCTTTTGAGAGACACATGGTGGTCAAGCAAGCAAACCAGTTCTTCCAGGTAAATTTTGGGTGCAAAGATTAATATCCATTGGAGCGAAATATGCCAGTAAATTGATCAGTCTTAATGTCAAACTGTGTTTTTGGACGGTTTATTATTAATCTAATTTATAATATCTTAATGTATATGTCGATGTATGTATTATGTAATTTTTAAATATAGACACACTCATTATAAAAATTAATGAATGCTAGAAAAATACATATTTACAATTTCTTATTGTATATATATATATATATATATATATATATATATATATATATATATATATATATATATGGGGTGCGTGTGTGTGTGAGTGTAGCAAAGTATTCCTTCCATTCGGTTGACAGTGTTGGTTTAGTAGAACAAAATCATTCACTAATTTATCATATGAATCAATGAATCTATATAGCAATAGTTAACACCAATCCACCTAAAGGAGAGAAACTGCGTTTGAAATATTGACTTTTGTAATTTACTCATTTTATGCTCTGTAATTAATTTGAGCGTCTTAAAAACGGATTGATTAATATATATATATATATATATATATATATATATATATATATATATATATATATATTTGTGTGTGTGTGTGTGTGTGGGTGTGTGTGTGTGTGGGTGTATGTATATAAATATACGTGTGTGTGTGTGTAAGGAAATATGAGAATATATTTTCCCATATATATATATATATATATATATATATATATATATATATATATATACCCCGAACATACACACACGCACACATATATATATATATATATATATATATATATATATATATATATATATATATATATAGGGTGACCCCAAAAACGTATCCCGTGTACACTTTATGTGATATCTCCGTTACTTATTCGCCGATTGCCCTTATTTTACAGCACATGGCAGAATCAACCACAGTGAGTACACCAAGACCTCAGTAGGAGATGGGACAAACATACACTGTGTTAAATTTTACTACAAGGCAGGCTCGTTTAAGAAAACACAGGACAGTTTCATGCGTCAGTTCGAATGTGAAAAGGTTCTATCACAATGAAGGATTAAGAAGTGGGTTGACCATTTCGATAAGTATGGGACTGTGGAGAATCTCAATGCTGCCAGAGAGAACCATCCAAGCAACTCTGACGTCCCAAGAAGCGAAATGCCGAGCTGGTCGAAAGAGTGAAAGAGTCTCTCCAGCAGAGTCTGAAACGCTCTGTGCGTAGGCGAAGTCAGACCCTCAGTTTGTCCCATGAGACTTGCAGGAGAGTTTTGTTGAACGATATCAGTGCTTACCATACAGATTCCAGACGCTGCAGACCCTTACAGCCGCAGACGAGAAGATTGAGGGGACACCAAGGTTCCTTTAACTCCTTTGGATTCAGATAAAGCTTACTACCATCTTGCTGGAAGGGCACACTCCAAGCAAAATGTCTTCTGGGGAGTCCTCCTGACAAAATCAAGTAGCCACCAAACCCCTGCACTCTCCTAATTGCACGATCAGATGCATCATCGGACAACTCTTCATCTAAGACTCTGTCGCTGCAGTGACAGTCACCAAGGATCGGTACGTGTATGTCATCAAAACCTTCAAGAGTGAGCTCCAAACCATGTAGATCACTCATGAGAAAGTTCTGGTTCCAGCAGGAGGGAGCAAGTTCGCACCTCTCAAACCTCTCCCGGGATTGACTGAAAGAGAACTTCCGAGGCCGAGTGATCAGTACCAAGACTGATTTTGAGTGGGCACCTCATAGCCCGGACATAATCCCCCCCCTTCCCCGATTTTTTTCTTTGAGGCTATCTTAAGGACAGAGTCTAAGCAGGGACACCCAGCACCATCATGGAACTCAAGGAAGCCATCAGGGAGGAGATGAGAACCATTACTATTTCGATCTGTTAGAACGCCAGGGACAACTACGTGCTGCGCTCCAAGAAATGCACGAAGCTAGATGGAGGTCATCTCGAATATATCCTGTAGAACAGAGAAAAAAGGCCAAATACCCTAGTGTTTTCGTATAGTGTTTAGAATATAATGAACTAGTAATGACCATAGTTTCATTTTATTCGGACAAACACTGAGAAACTGGGGCCTAATTACATTTGGATCCCGTTACTTTTGGGTCTCCCTATATATATATATATATATATATATATATATATA
>NC_136485.1:25204160-25211660 GCF_053919585.1 Euprymna scolopes
TTGGTCGCGTTCAATGCTGCCAAGACTAAACTAGTTTCATTCAATAATTACAAGAAACCCTCTCTACCACCCATAGCAATGGCCAACGACTCTTTATCTGAGAGTCCATCTTTCAAACTCCTTGGCCTAACGTTCACAGGAAACATGAGTTGGAACAATTACATTGAAGGCATTGCCAGGGCCGCTGCAAGAAAGGTAGGCTCTCTCTACCGTGCTAGAAAACTACTAACACCCGAAAGTATCCTGTACCTCTATAAGGCCACCATTCGCCCATGTATGGAGTATTGCTGCCACATCTGGGCTGGTGCATCTGCTGCTAGTCTCTCGCTCCTTGACAAGGTTCAAAAGAGAGTCGCAAACCTGATAGGCCCTGAACTGGCATCTAAGATTCAGCCTCTGTCTCATCGACGAAATGTTGCATCCCTCTGCCTTTTCAACAAGTATTTTAGTGGTGAGTGCTCTGACGAACTGCAATCACTTTTGCCCCCACGACGCGAGCACCCTCGACAAACCCGACAGGCTACTAGATCCCACCCCCACACTGTAGAGGTCCCTAGATGTAAAAGATCTTTTTACTCCAATAGTTTCTTCCCCAGAACCGCAAGACTCTGGAATTCCATTCCAGGTCCCTGCTTCCCCAACAGTACTGACGGGCAGAAGTTAAAGTGTAACGTGAACCGACACCTTGCTGCCCAAATCCCTACATAGTACCCCAGTAGTTGTTGCCCCTGATAGTAGCCCCCTACACCAAAGTGGCAATTTGCCTTGTTTGAGGTGAAAATGTAATTAAAAAAAATATATATATGCATATATATATGTATATATATGTATATATATGTATATATATATATATATATATATATATATATATATATATATATATACATATATATACAAAAATTTATATACTAGACTATTCTGAACCGTGAGTCTATGTTATATCAGCTATGGAATTAATGTAATAGCGTTACACTTGTGACGTAAAGAAAATAGTTTTTTTGTGACAAAAGAGAAACATTTCTATGAAAGTATATTAACAGGAAAAAAGAATATAAATACATTTCTATGAATCGTTCTGTTTATAATTGTTTATCTTTGAAAGAAATAACGTACACTCATTGAATTATAATTTGATTGCAATACTTATAGGTGAATATCCACTGAGTGTATAACACCATACTTAAAGTTTAATTTAAATTTTGATATATCGTTTAATTTAAATGCTAAATAATACAAACAATTGGGACGCTAAAAGCGTACACATTAAAACACGTTTTATTTTCGCGTTGATTATTTATTTGTAACGCAAAATAACAATACACATGTTTTCGGGATGATTTATTTATATTCGTAGAAGAAAATGTACAAATGTTTTTTTTTAAGAAAGATGTATCAAAATCTTATGATTGGTAATGAAAATTGATTAGTAAGAAAATTGCCTGAACATAACATAACCGTTTTTCAGAAATTATGGATTAAAACAATTCAGAACGTATTAACAATATTTTATCTGGATAAATGAAACGCAAAAAAAATGCGACACTGAAAACATACACCGTATTTAATACGGTTTATTGTCGCGTTGATTATTTGTTTATGTACATAAGTCGTGAACCGGACGTTTAGTTAAAAAAGACGCGACAAGGTCATTTGAGTTTCAAAATTATATATATATATATATATATATATATATATATATATATATATATATACATATATATACATATATATATAAATATATATATGCATATACATATATATACATATACATATATATACATATACATACATATATATATATATATATATATATACATATACATATACATATACATTTTTTTTTACACAGTGATCAGCACTTATCAAGGCCCGGAAGACACTCAGGGATAAGGGTTATTGCAAGTACATTACGTTAGTGTGGAGAATCGATGTGTTTACTTAAGGGGGCGGTTCATTAGGAATTTGTTAACGTTTGACCTGAACACATACAAGTTGTAGTCAAGTGGGAAGCAGGCGGACGGATCAGAGTTCCACAGGCGTGCAGTTCTAAGAAAAAAGCTTTGTTCATGGAATCTGCGTTTTGATTTAGGCACAGATAAAGAGTGGGGGAAACTTTTGACAGTGGATTCGGCTAGACGGGTGTTTTTCGTGAAAGATTGGCGAGCGGGGGCTAGCGATTGGAGTTCAGACGAGCACCTGCCATGGAAATAACGATAAAACAAGGATGGGCTACCAACGTCTCTTCTGTGTACTCTGTCAAGGCAGGATAGGCTTCTTTTAGCAGCTCCTGCCCAGATATGGCAACAGTATTCCATCCTTGGACGTAATTGGCTTTTATATAGATAGAGAATTGCATCAGTAGTGAGATATCTTCTGGAGCGGTAGAAGGATCCCACTATCTTTCCAGCGACTTGGCAACAGACTTGATGTACGTGTTCCATTTCAGATCAGGAGTAAAGGTCAAACCCAGAAGCTTGTCAAAACACGGGGCCCCACCCAGACGAGAGCCATCCATCACAATTGATTCCGGCTGGGGATCAGAGCGTTGATACATACATATATATATATATATATATATATATATATATATATATATATATATATATATATATATATATATATATATATAAATATACATATACATATATATACATATGCATATATATATATATATATATATATATATATATATATATATATATATATATATATTATAATTTGTAAAATATATATGGCGATTAACCTACACTGAATATTCGGCGTGTCATCCACTCTAGGATTCCTCAAGCATAATTCCTAACTAGCTCTACCTACGTATTGAGCACTTTTGAAGTAAATACTTAAAGTTTACGCATAAATCTATACTTTCGTATGTTAATTTTATGTGAGTAAATGAAGTAGTATATATATATATATATATATATATATATATATATATATATATATATATATATATATATATATTTAAAAGAGTGTAGCCATCAACAATTGTGTTTTTTTTTAAAAGGTTTTCATCATATTTTTATTTTAAAATATTTTTATAACGCGTTTCGAGCTTAGGGTGTGCTCTCTTCAGATATTTTCGTAAAAAGTTTTTCTTTAAAATGGGAGTTTGTGGATATGCCTCCGCTGATATTAAATATGTTTTTCATAGTGGTGACTGGTGCGATGCGTGTGTTCAGTGTTTAGACATTCTGTCTCCAGCTGTAAGTGTTTCACTGTGACCGGTCAAAGTTAGTTTCAAAGAGTGTTTTTTAGTCCATATGGTGAAGGTTTTTATGGCTTCTTTAGGGTTCTTTTTTAAAGACTTTCTTTCCCCATGTATAGCATACACTCACACACAATCCCATACGCATACATATATATTCATGTACATGTACACATGCACACGCACACAGGCACACACACATGCACACACGTACATACATAGAAATATGTGTAGGAGCATACATATATACACATATACATACCCACCCACACACTCACACACGTACTCGCATACATCCACCGCTAACAATTATTTTTATTTTTTATTTTATATATATATATATATATATATATATATATATATATATATATATATATATACTTTTTTCCCCTACCAAAACACGCATGTATATATGCGCTTAATCATTCAGACATACGTACACGTACCCACACACACACACAAGTAAGATGGAGAATAATAGGTAGAAGATATATATACACACACATACACGCACATACACACATATATGTACACACATATATGTATGTGCACATACACTCACAAACATCCACATACTATGTAGGCACATACACACACATGCACACACACAGACATATGCAGGGGCTCACACATACGCGTATATCCATATTCACACGGACACATTTACCCACTCATACATGTGCATACATATGTATATATACATACATACACACACATACATACGGATGTGTATACACTCATCCACCCATATATATATGGGCACATGCACTCACAATCCCACACACACACACACATTCATACATCCCACCTTATGCATATATTGGTTGAAGTTTCCTTTCCAATCCATGTACATATGCATACATGGATTCGGTCACCCAAACATAAGTGCACGTATACATACAAACAAGATGTAGCATAGATAACAGGTGATACACAATTATACACACACGCATACACAATCATATGTGTACACCCACGCACATACACGTATACACACGCACACACGCGCGCACGCACACATACATACGTTTAATTTCTAGTTGTTTGTTTAGTTAAGAGAAATGGTACTGTACTGGGTATGGGCGCGCGCACCCGCGAAAGTTTGCGTGTGCCTTATTGTGCTTTTTTGTTGTTTCGTGTGTGAGGGTGTACACCTACCCAAGCATGCATGCGTGCAAGCGTATCCTGTGTTTTGCCTATTTATGTGTATAATTATGGAGAGACGTTTAAGGCGGGGTTAAACTTTGTTATGAAATGTTTTTCTTGAGTTAGCAAGTAGAAGTAGTTGTCAGTTTGGAAGATGGGCATTATCTCGAATCTGCCTCC
This sequence comes from Euprymna scolopes, assembly GCF_053919585.1. Classification (NCBI taxonomy): domain Eukaryota; kingdom Metazoa; phylum Mollusca; class Cephalopoda; order Sepiida; family Sepiolidae; genus Euprymna; species Euprymna scolopes. Next base: position 25,208,695 of record NC_136485.1, read on the forward strand.
ACTGCATGCGTGTATATGTTGTGATACATGTAGGTGTCTATTTTCCGCGATTTTGATGTTGGATCGGTGTAGGGCTACTCTATTACTAAGTTTTTTTGTAGCACCTATGTAGGATTTATCGCATGCTGGACATTTTATTACATAGATCACGTTTTTTGAGGTGCAATCTAGTTTTTTTTTAATTTTGAATGTTTGTATGGGGTTCGCAAATGTGTATGTGTTTCCCTCTAATATTATATTGTTGTTGTTTCGTGTGTGAGGGTGTACACCTACCCAAGCATGCATGCGTGCAAGCGTATCCTGTGTTTTGCCTATTTATGTGTATAATTATGGAGAGACGTTTAAGGCGGGGTTAAACTTTGTTATGAAATTTTTTTCTTGAGTTAGCAAGTAGAAGTAGTTGTCAGTTTGGAATATGGGCATTATCTCGAATCTGCCTCCACTGCATGCGTGTATATGTTGTGATACATCACAACTTATAGACAAAGGGATCCAACTTGCGACAAATATACCAGTAGAAGATTTGAGAACCCCTAAAGAACGAAACAAAGAACAAATCCTAACATACGTCTCCACACACAACACAAACAACCCTGAACTTTTCACAGAGATAACGAAAAACCTCGTCCTACTTAACCAAAACAGCAAACTAAACAATTTCCTTAAAACAACAAAAATAATAAAAAGCAAACGCCAACCCAAAAACCTAAAACGCATTCTTACCTCATCCAAACTCAATCAAGACGCAACAAAAGGAGTCACAAAATGCAACAAACAACGATGTGGAGTCTGCAACATAATATTAGAGGGAAACACATACACATTTGCGAACCCCATACAAACATTCAAAATTAAAAAAAACCTAGATTGCACCTCAAAAAACGTGATCTATGTAATAAAATGTCCAGCATGCGATAAATCCTACATAGGTGCTACAAAAAACCTTAGTAATAGAGTTGCCCTACACCGATCCAACATCAAAATCGCGGAAAATAGACACCTACATGTATCACAACATATACACGCATGCAGTGGAGGCAGATTCGAGATAATGCCCATCTTCCAAACTGACAACTACTTCTACTTGCTAACTCAAGAAAAAAAATTCATAACAAAGTTTAACCCCGCCTTAAACGTCTCTCCATAATTATACACATAAATAGGCAAAACACAGGATACGCTTGCACGCATGCATGCTTGGGTAGGTGTACACCCTCACACACGAAACAACAAAAAAGCACAATAAGGCACACGCAAACTTTCGCGGGTGCGCGCGCCCATACCCAGTACAGTACCATTTCTCTTAACTAAACAAACAACTAGAAATTAAACGTATGTATGTGTGCGTGCGCGCGTGTGTGCGTGTGTATACGTGTATGTGCGTGGGTGTACACATATGATTGTGTATGCGTGTGTGTATAATTGTGTATCACCTGTTATCTATGCTACATCTTGTTTGTATGTATACGTGCACTTATGTTTGGGTGACCGAATCCATGTATGCATATGTGCATGGATTGGAAAGGAAACTTCAACCAATATATGCATAAGGTGGGATGTATGAATGTGTGTGTGTGTGTGGGATTGTGAGTGCATGTGCCCATATATATATGGGTGGATGAGTGTATACACATCCGTATGTATGTGTGTGTATGTATGTATATATACATATGTATGCACATGTATGAGTGGGTAAATGTGTTCGTGTGAATATGGATATACGCGTATGTGTGAGCCCCTGCATATGTCTGTGTGTGTGCATGTGTGTGTGTATGTGCCTACATAGTATGTGGATGTTTGTGAGTGTATGTGCACATACATATATGTGTGTACATATATGTGTGTATGTGCGTGTATGTGTGTGTATATGTATCTTCTACCTATTATTCTCCATCTTACTTGTGTGTGTGTGTGGGTACGTGTACGTATGTCTGAATGATTAAGCGCATATATACATGCGTGTTTTGGTAGGGAAAAAAAAAGTGTATATATATATATATATATATATATATATATATATAATAAAAAATAAAAATAATTGTTAGCGGTGGATGTATGCGAGTACGTGTGTGAGTGTGTGGGTGGGTATGTATATGTGTATATATGTATGCTCCTACACATATTTCTATGTATGTACGTGTGTGCATGTGTGTGTGCCTGTGTGCGTGTGCATGTGTACATGTACATGAATATATATGTATGCGTATGGGATTGTGTGTGAGTGTATGCTATACATGGGGAAAGAAAGTCTTTAAAAAAGAACCCTAAAGAAGCCATAAAAACCTTCACCATATGGACTAAAAAACACTCTTTGAAACTAATTTTGACCGGTCACAGTGAAACACTTACAGCTGGAGACAGAATGTCTAAACACTGAACACACGCATCGCACCAGTCACCACTATGAAAAACATATTTAATATCAGCGGAGGCATATCCACAAACTCCCATTTTAAAGAAAAACTTTTTACGAAAATATCTGAAGAGAGCAGACCCTAAGCTCGAAACGCGTTATAAAAATATTTTAAAATAAAAATATGATGAAAACCTTTTAAAAAAACCCACAATTGTTGATGGCTACACTCTTTTAAATATACATTTTTCTCTCGTTGGAACTACACAACCATCACTTTAAATATATATATATATATATATATATATATATATATATATATATATATATATATAGTCTTTGAAGTTTTTAACCTTTAAAACTATACAAAAATATTTGTTATCATTCGTTAGAAAACCATCCAGTCAGTAAGCCATTTAATCACCTGCAATCACTGCATCGACCCGCTCTCGAATTTGCGATAATACCAATATTTTTTTTTTCAAGTACTTATCAGTTGTTTACCGTGAAACACTGTTCTGGGGATTTAAAAACAAAACAGTATATTACATCATGGCTTCCTAGCAGTGTTGATCAAACACCATCACCCTTAAACTTAAAGGAATCTTATATA
>NC_136485.1:25216660-25271660 GCF_053919585.1 Euprymna scolopes
GGACTCAAATATTTTGGCAACAAGTGGGAGAAGGCTAACGGGGCGGTAATTTGCTGTGTCAGTTCTCTCGCCCGAATTCTTGAAAACTGGTACCACAGAAGCAGTTTCCCAGCAGGCAGGAAAACAAGATTCATAAATGCATTTGTTGTAAAGTTTGGAGACGATTTGAGCTACTTCGGCGGATTGCTTTTTTAATAGCACAGCTGGGATGAGATCAGGTCCATATGCATTTGCAGTGTCAAGATTTTTAATAATGGCATGCACTTGAGAAGGGGTGATTTTCAGATCGTCAAGTATGGCGTCTGTCCGCAAAGTAAAGTATGGGAGAGGGTGGTTAGCAGGGTCTGGTGTGGAGTTGGAGGCAACCCGACTGGCAAGCATGCTAGCCTTCTCGGTTGTTGAGCAAACAACTTCATGATTGTTGGATAGTTGGGGAATTGTTGATTACCCATTATTTCCTACACTGTTGTAGATTTTCCGGAAGTCACGCTTCCTAATTTCTGAGCTTCGATGCGTTTTTGGGTGGTTTCACAAATTCTCTCTTAGCTGTCGCTATTTCTTTCGTACAGTTACTTCTGGCTTCTATATACTCCTGTTCGTTTAAACTGGACTTGTGTCGGTTAAATCTGTTGTCCGCCTGCTGCCTTTGCGCGATGGCATCTGAACATGTGAAAGTACACCATTGGGGAAAGTGGGATTTGCTATAACATTTCCGCGTGGGGACATGTGCTTCAATTGCGGGTTTAAGCATCCAGTGGTCTCATTTGCGCACTGTGAATGAGACCCCTGATGGCTTCCCAGTCGGCCTTTTTTTAATATCTCGTGGTTTTGAGCAATGACTATTCGATTTTGGCTCTAGAGTTTAGGGTGATGTAAACTATTATCACTACATGATCACCATTCCCAAGTTAGCTGTGCGCGTTGCTAACATAATAATAACGAACTGTGGTCAGAAAAAGATCTAAAATTTATGCGTGTTGCTCCTGCTGGTCAGGGAAACGGGTTGGAAATGTAACAGTAATATATATATATATATATATATATATATATATATATATATATATATATATATATATATATATATGTATATATATACATATATATATACACATATATACACATATATATACATATATATATATACATATATATACATATATATACACATATATATACACATATATATACATATATATATATATATATATATATATATACGGCATGTATAAGACTTTTACATTTCGCTTTTAATTTTACTGTCCTTATATGTTACTATGAGAAAATAAAAATAAATAAATGTTTATTCACACAAATAATCGAGACTGAAACAATTAGTTAGCATTGTAAATCATTAAAAATGTTTACATTAAATTAAAGGAGTGTTAAAATATATCAAATTTATTCATTAATTTCTTGAGTTGATATAGAATATTGAAAGATATATATATATATATATATATATATATATATATATATATATATATATATATATATATATAATTAAAAAAATGTAGAAAATAAGTTCTAATTAATAACAATAACCAATGGATAAAAAATAAAATGAACAATTCGTTTGATATGGCGATTGGTGCCAGAGATTCTGCAAAGGCGTCAGATCTTGTGGGATTTTTTCATTCTATATACCTTCACCAGCATATTCGATACTACGGATATCGGCCTATATAGAGATGACGGACTAGCTATATAAAAAAAAAATCCAACAAAGTCAAGAGAGAAAACTTTAAGAAAATCATACACAAGGAAATGAAAAAATTAGGCCTAAAAGCAGGCGTATCAGCTAATATAAAAATAACAAACTTCCTGGACGTCACGTTAAACTTAGATAAAAACATATATGAATCATACTTAAAAGATAACGCTACTCCAATTTACGTAAACCCTAAGTCCAACCACCCAGCATCAATCATAAAACACATTCCCAACTCGATTGTAAGTAGACTCAGTAATAACTCAAGCAATGAAAATGCTTTAACAGGTCAACCAATATCTACGAACCAGCCCTAAAAAATAGTGGATACAAAAATATCGATATCAAATATAAGCAACAAACCACCAACAACGATAATAAAATCCAAAATAGAAGAAAAAGCACTATAATTTTGTATACGGCCCCATACAATCAAATGTAAAAAAACGAAACTGTAACGTGCATCCAGGAGATAAGCGCCCGCGTGTTTGCGTGTTGTGTGGGTACGTGGGAGAGACGGATGAGGGGAAAAAGACTTACCTCGAGACCAGCTCAGCGTTACCGACCAAAAATAGAAAAGAGGGATCAAGATGGCGACCGCCGTCTTTTGTAAAGTATGATGTCTCGCAAAGTCACACGAATTCTCAGAATATGCAAATTTAGCCGGCCTAGAACGACGATAAAAGCGGGTGAGGGGAAAGACGTGGGGGAGTGACGATTGAGTTGGCTGGGGAATCGTGTGGCTGTTGCTTCTTGTGCACTGTTGAGGATATCTTACCGTGTTAAAGAGAGAGTCGGGCGCCATCTTTAATTTTTCCTTACATTTTTTTTCTTACAAGCTATCTCGGCCATTTGGCCTCTAGGACTATGACCGAGTCGAAATTTGACTTAAAGCTCATACCCGAGTTTGACGGGTCCACGTCCATCGTCGACTGGGTTGAAAGGGTCGAGCTGACGTGCGACCTTTGTGAGGTTAAAAGGGTACACACTGTAATTCCCCTGAGATTGGCTGGGGGTGCCTTGAGTGTATATCAGCAACTCAGTGCTGCCGAAAAGGGAGATGTCACCGCAATTAAAGCTGAGCTGTACAACGCATTTGCCATGGATCCTTGTACGGCCTATGAACAATTTGCTTCCCGAAAACTTCTACCGAGGAAAGCGTGGACGTTTTCTTCGCTGAGTTAAAGAAACTCGCAGTTCTGTTCGGTGGAGGGGTGTCGGAGCGGACGCTCGCGTACGCGTTTGTGGCGGGCCTTCCCACTCGGGTGAAGCAGCTACTGAGAGCCTCAACCAGCGTTTCACCAACGACCATGGAACACTTGATGGAACGTGCTCGAGCCATCATCAAAGATCAGGAGGACCTGGGGGAACCAGTTGTGATGGCGACACAGACAGGCCAGATTGGCGCTCGGGAGATTCCGAATCAGAACCCTGCAAGCAATGGGAAATGTTTTCGCTGCGGCCGACGCGGACATTTTGCAAGGAATTGCACCAACAGGGGGATGTGCGCTGTTTTAAGTGTGGCAGTTTGGGGCATCTAGCCCAAAACTGTGCGGGAAACGTATCAGGGGAGAGGACGTCAGCTCCTCCCTGCTCCCCGAGCAAAATTTGAACAAGGCGCAACCAGTAATAACCGTCTACGTAAACAGGATACCCTGCTCAGCACTTCTCGACTCAGGCTGTTCGCATACTATAGTGAGCACCAGGCTGTGTCCAAGTTGGACTAAGAGGAAGATCAAAGTCACCACGAGAGAAGGCGAGACCCAGACATGCTGTGGAGCTGGAACTGTCAATATCTACACGGACACCGGTTCAGCCACTAAGATCAATGTGCTCGTGACCCAAGGAAATCTCCTGGGGTTTGACCTGTTGCTCGGATACGATGCCATCAAGGCGCTGGGGGGAGTCGCAATTCATCGGGATGGAAAGGTGCGATTCTTAGAGGCCCCAGTGTGTGCAGCGCTCCATATCGATCGGCCGAATTTTACAGTGGACTACGACTCGCGCAAGAGGGCCTAGATTGCATCTTGGAAGTGGACCGAGGGAATGGCACCGACTAAACTCAAGAATGGGGTTGCAGAGTACCCTATACCCAGTGAGGCCCGAGCAGAATACGAAAGGGAACTAAAGGCGTGGATCCAAGATGGCTGGTTAATCCCCTACCCTGAGGACAAGCTTGGGCCTCCGAAGGGTCTAATACCCTTGATGGCAGTAGTCCAGCATAACAAGTCGAAAGTACGGCCCGTGCTGGACTATAGGGAGCTTAACAATCATATTGAAGCCTACACTGCCGATGCTGACGTATGCGCCAGTAAGTTGAGGGAATGGCGTCAGAAAGGGACTAATGTCTCAATATTGGATTTACGAAAAGCCTATTTACAGGTGCGAGTTGATGAGACGTTGTGGCCGTTCCAGACAGTTTGGTTCCAGGGGCAGAGGTACTGCCTTACACGCCTTGGCTTCGGCCTAAATGTGGCACCACAGATCATGAAGACTATTGTCAACACAGTATTGTCCCAAGAAAAGCCCATGAGAGACTCAACGTCAGCTTACATTGATGACGTATACGTCAATGAAGATGTACAGTCTGCGTCGTGTGTCAAAGAAAAGTTGGCTCAGTTCGGTCTGGAATGCAAGAATCCCGAACGTTTAAGGGAAGGAGCACGTGTATTGGGATTGGATGTTTATGAAGAGGATGGCACCCTACAATGGAGGCGTGGCAGTGAAATTCCAAGCATCCCCAACCTCGTTACAAGGCGGACCGTTTTTTCTTGGTGTGAAAAACTTGTTGGTCACTTACCGGTCGTTGGCTGGCTCCGCGCAGCTGTTGGTGTGATTAAACGCAGAGCAAATTTAACAACCACGGGTTGGGATGACATATCCGATGATGTCCTACTAACTCTGATGATTAAAGAAACACTGGAGAGAGTGAACAAGAAGGACTCTGCCTGTGGGCGGTGGTGTGTTAACGGAGACAACGTAGGTGTGTTGGTTGATGCCAGTTCTTTGGCGTTGGGAGTATCGTTGGAGCAAGGAGGAAACGTGTTCGAGGATGCGTGTTGGCTGCGGCCCGTAACAGATTCTCAGCATATCAACCTGGCAGAGCTGGGCGCTGTTGTAAAGGGGGTAAATCTGGCCCTGCAGTGGCAGTCTAAGAAGTTGACCTTGTACACAGATTCTCTCTGTGTCTACCACTGGGTGTCTGACACACTTTCAGGACGGACACGAATCCGTACCAAGGCAGCAAGCGAAATGTTAATACGGAGAAGGCTAGACACGCTAAAAAACCTGGTATCTGAGTATGGGCTATCACTGAGCGTCACTCTGGTGCCATCACATTGTAATCGTGCTAAGCAACTGACCCGTGTACCTCACAAATGGTATGAAGCCGCGAAGATGGGAATGGAGATTACTGCTCGATCTTGTGCAGTTGCAATCGACCCATGTCAAATACAAAAAAAATCATGCACAGAGCGGACATCCGGGTATCAAGAGGACCCTTTATTTTGTGAGGCGTGCATACCCAGCAGTGACCAAGATGGATGTCAGACAGATCGTCAGAAATTGTGAGGCTTGCCAGTCTATTGATCCTGCACCAGAGCGATGGCAGAAGGGTCGCTTGGAAGTTGAGAGTGTGTGGCAGCGGCTGGCCATGGATATTACCCATTACAGTGGCAAGCCCTTTCTAACTCTCATTGATTGCGGGCCTACGAGATTTGCGGTGTGGCGACAGATGACCAGACAGGATTCAGCAAATGTTGTTCGCCACCTATCATCTATTTTTTTTGAGCGAGGTGCGCCGGAAGAGCTCCTGACTGACAATGATGCAGCGTTTTGTAGCCAGCAAGTCCGGCAGTTGTTAGATGAGTGGGGCGTCCGTCTACGGTTGCGATGTGCGCATGTGCCATCAGGAAATGGCATTGCTGAAAGAAGCCATCGCAGCATCAAGAGAATTGCTGCCAGGAAGCGATGTACTATTGCGGAAGCAACATATTGATACAACATTACGCCAAAGGACGGGACGTCCCCTTCAACCGCACCTGCGAATGCTATTTACACGTACCGAGTCGGAGTGACGGGAATCAGCACTACGCAGCCAACCGACAAGGGAACATATAACAGATATGAAGTGGGAGATCCAGTGTGGGTGCGGCCTCCAGGAAATCGGTGCACCGACAAGTTAAAGCGAGGACACATATCCGGAGTGATAAGCCAGCAGTCTGTTTTGGTCGATGGAACCCCACGACATGTGCGAGATCTTCGCCCAGCTACCGAGGTGCGTCATACAACTACAGAAGAAAGCAGTGAAGCGTCTAGCGATGAGCTGCCGATGCACGGATTCAGTGAGCCCCTTCCAGAGACTGATAGCGATACTTCATCTGATGAGGCGGAACCAGATCCAGAGCCCGAATCTGAAACAGTGAATGTACCTCTTCGCAGAAGCACACGCACTAAAAGCCCCCCCAGTGCTCTCTATGTGATCATCAGATCAGGGGGGAGTGTAACGTGCATCTAGGAGATAAGCGCCCGCGTGTTTGCGTGTTGTGTGGGTACGTGGGAGAGACGGATGAGAGGAAAAAGACTTACCTCGAGACCAGCTCAGCGTTACCGACCAAAAATAGAAAAGAGGGACAAAGATGGCGACCGCCGTCTTTTGTAAAGTATGATGTCTCGCAAAGTCACACGAATTCTCGGAATATGATAATTTAGCCGGCCTAGAACGACGATAAAAGCGGGTGAGGGGAAAGACGTGGGGGAGGGACGATTGAGTTGGCTGGGGAATCGTGTGGCTGTTGCTTCTTGTGCCGTGTTGAGGATATCTTACCGTGTTAAAGAGAGAGTCGGGCGCCATCTTTAATTTTTCCTTACATTTTTTTCTTACAGAAACTTGGTAAGAAATTTCTAGATCTTATTGAAAAACACTCTCCCTCAACCAACCCCTTACACAAAATCTTCAATAAAAATACCTTTAAGTTATCTTACACTTATTGCCAAAATTTAGAGATGATAATAAAATCACATAATAACAAAATACTAAATAAAAACAATGTAAACAACAACAAAATAAACAATAAAAAGTAGACACAACGAAGAAAATAAAACCAACACTAGCATAAATAATAATAATAATAATAATAATAATAATAATAACAAACCAACCCGGTCAAGAACAACAATACCATAAATAAAAATAGTAATATCGAAGAAGATAAATGCAACTGTAGACACCGCACACTTGCCCAGTTCAAAATAAATGTCTAACAAAAATCGTAGTTTATCAAGCAACAATATTTGCGAAAGAAAACCCGAATAACAAGAAATATTACGTAGGCATGACTTCCTTAGATTTCAAAACCCGATACTATGAACACAAAGTACATTCAAAAATAAAAAACGCCGTATAAAAACAACACTAGCGAATAAATACTGGGAACTCAAAGAAAGCGGACATTCGCCGGTCGTCGAATGGAAAATAATAAGACAAGCTACCACGTGCAAACATTTAGATGACCCATGTAAAGTATGCTTCAATGAAAAAGTTGCTATCATGTACTTTAAAGAACCCGAAAATCTATTAAACTGTAGACGAGAAATAGCAAACAATTGTGTTCACAAAATAAAACTTACTCTAGGATAGCGATACAAAATAGCTGTAAAACTAACAAAAACAATAGAAAACAAACAAATAAATAAATTAAATAAACATAAATATACATAAACGACCACACACACACACGTATGTATATATATATGCATATATATGTATATGTGCATGTATGTGTGTACACATATGTATATTTATATATAAAAAATAGCAGAATTTAGGAAAATCGTCTGCCGTAAACCACTAACCTAGTTCAAAAACAGATCCTTTGTTCGAGAAAAGGCATGCCGATTGGCTGATAGGAAGGGGCGCGGTGGATACTAGAAAGCTGATTGGCTAACTAAAATCCTCAAAATATATAAAAACGAGAAACAACCACAGAATTCGCGCATAATCCTGACGAATCCTATGGTGGATGAAACGCCGAATATTCAGTGTAGCTTAATCGCCATATATATATATATATATATATATATATATATATATATATATATATATATATATATATATATATATATATATATATATATACATTAATAAAAATAATTTAAACCGCTACTTTCTTTTTAATTATACATAGAAGATAGTTTCATTAGGATGCATATGAAGTAAATTTTCCCTCATTTTAGAAACAACTTTAATTCAAAGTGATCATTTTAATTGTACACTTTTAGTTATTATTTAGCATTAATACGAAACAGGATCCTGAATCCGCTGTTTTTATGCAAACATACGCAAATTAGTTTTCTCCTGCATCAACAAATTAATCGGCGCATCTCTGCTTCTAATTAAAACACATGACGTCATTTATTAGTCTTTCACACAGGCTATGCCTAAACAAAGTGATACAAATTTGTAGTTCTTATTACTTAGGTTAAGTGAAAATAACCATTTATTTAACAAAATCTATATATTTTCCAATCCTCGGTTAATCATTCTGGAACAGTCATATATGATACCTTAATTTTATAACGTTCCTCATGATTTTTAAATGAACGAAATAATAGTGTGTAATATTGGAAACTGTGAATGTAACAGGAACACTCTTTTACAGATAATGTTTCCAACTATAGTAGCATCTCCGTACGTGCATATAAAACTTACCTAACTAGCAATTTGCGTGTTGTCTGTGGAAATAATTTATATTTTCTCCAACATTCTGAAGGTATATATATATATATATATATATATATATATGTATATATGTATATATTTATATATGTGTGTGTGCGTGCGTGTGTGTGTGTGTGTGTGATCGTAATTCTGATTCAAAGAATGATTTACTTCACTGTCGTATGCATGCGCAGACGCATGCAACTCTGATAGTAATCCCTTGGTAATTATAGCCCCGATAGTAACCTGATCACAATAATCTTTTTCATTGACCTATTCAGACACGCGCATATACGTGCTATATTAGGAATTTACAGATTGTCACGATTATTTTCCTTGTAACCATTAGTATATGCATTAGTTTATGCTCGTTTTATTAAAACAAATCAACTTACTTCAATCAACATATATAGCTTCCACTTATTAATTTGTGGAATTAGTTTTAGTGAAGTGTCTATGTAAGTCACATGCAAATACATGTTTACACTTGTTCTCTCAATGGACACAAACACTCTGTAACACCAATAAGTCTAATAGACCAAATAATACAGCGTATTTTATTCCTGAGAGTACAATAACACGTTTAATGGGCAAATTAATTGAAGGTTTTATGTGAGCGGACAGAAAAGGTATCAAAGTTCCTCAATAAATTATACTATTGCTAAATATAAATGTCATTGTACCTCTCCACATGTATGTATGTTAGTCTGTATGTATGTATGTGTGTATATATGTATGCATATGTGGATGTATGTGTGTTACAGATTTTATGTTTCTATCTATCCCTCTGTTTAAGCTTTCACTATATTTTTTAATAAGTACGTTGTTTTTTTTTAATGAAATAAGTACCTTAAACGTTCGAATACCTTTTAGAGTTCCCCGTGAAAGTTATTTTCTTCGTCACAGATTTTGATCTAAATTGCTTCATTACGACAACCTTTAAGATTTTCCTTGAGCTTAGATAATGCCTATGTCAAATACACCAAGGTTTTGACAATAGAGAGAGTGCGAAATTGCGTGCATGTCAATGACAATGTTTTTGTTGTTGATCTCCACTGGCCAACCTTTGCGCATACCTCACGAAAATCTTCGACGTCTTCAGTTTCTTTCGATTGATTGTATGTACAATTCTCATGTGAAAATAAAACTATGCACTTATTATCTCCGTAGATACACAAATGTTCTCATTCACATAATTCTTTATTTAGCTAATCAACTATTTTCTACTGCATACCTTACTTCTATTTCACATGTAATCATCTTTCAGGGACTTCCAACTTTCCTGGAATATATTATCACAATTCCAAACTGGAGTTTTAATAATGCATGATAATCCAAAATCAGTCTGAAGCATTCCAAAAAATTCTGTGGCAATTTTACAAGTTGAAAACATAATTTAACTGCATATTTTTCTTCTAAACTCTTCTCACGCCCGGATTGTTTTTTTTTTTTAAGTCACTAGAAATGGGAAAAATAAAAAATGTGTCAGCCATTTCATAAGGTAGATAGCAATAGCATACTGAATTATAAGGAGTCTGTGGTAATAGATTAAATGTTTATACAAATGTGTTGAAAGTCGTTGAAGGCATGTGCATCTATATATATATATATATATATATATATATATATATATATATATATATATATATATATTTGCGTGTGTATACATGTCTATATATACATGTATATATATATATATATGTATATGTATATATGTATATATATATATAGGCATGTATATATAATGAGAATATGTGTGTGTACATATGTATTATGATAAAAATGTAAAAATATAATTAATAACACATAACCAAGCACATTAAGTTTCACAGTGAAGATGATGAGTTTAAATCCGGGTGTGTATTTTGAGGGGTGATCACTTTATGTTATAATAATATTTATTGAAACAAATAAAAAAGTATTTCTATCGCCATTTCTTTTATGCGAAATATTCAATTAAGACATTATATCCGTCCTGTATTTGCTGTAAACACATAATAATGGCAATTTTCTTTACCTTAGTTTACATTTTTTGTAGTTACGAAATGAAAGGCATAAACAAATTATAAATCAAGTCACATTCATGAGTATACTCCTATATAAATGAACTTTTTTTTATATATAATAATATAATAAAACAAATGTCAAGTATTACTATAAATATCTATACCAGAAGAACAGTATCTTACAGCATATTTATCTTTTATAAAATACCTGCCTTACATGTAGACAAAAAGCAATCATTAATCTAATATATATATATATATATATATATATATATATATATATATATATATATATATTTATATATATTTATATATATATTTATATATATATATATATATATATATATATATATATATATATATATATATATACTAGCAAAAGCACGCGTCGTTGACTGGGTTCAAATCAGCCTACAGAAAATAGACGCTGATTATGAAAGCATGATAGGTTATGAAAAGGAAGGATTGTAAAGAGATAGATTCACATTTGTGGGTATTAAAACCAAGACAAAATACGATGAAAGTAGAAACAAAATGGCTAAGCACCATCATTTATTATGCCGTACCTGTTCATACTGAAACAAATATCACAATATTCTGTGGATCTATGTTAAAAAAAACTTGTTAAACTTCGTAAAATATTTCTTTCTATGGGGGTCATGTGCGAACGAACACCCCATAATTTTATTATAACATATTTCTTCAAACTAAAACACAATTATCAAAATATATTTACGCAGATAGATATGAAAAGTCTTTATTAAAGTGCGTATTTTAATTCTATGAAGGTTGGGCGCGAACGCAGACCCCACATTTTTATTATACCATTAATATATAAGTGAAAGCCTACTTATCAATATATACTTATGTACATCTATATCAGAAACAATTGTAAACGTTTTTTTTTATTTTTATTTTTTTATTTCCATACTTTGTGGACCAGGCGCGACCGCAGACCGAAAAATTTTAATGAACCGCTGTTCTGCCAGATCAAACCTACCCATTTCCGTGTCTCGAATCATCTTCTATCATTATGTAATCAGTTTTTTTTTTAAATAGTCAACAATATAGGAGCCTACTTGTGACACACATTCAGCTTTATGTTATATATATATATATATATATATATATATATATATATATATATATATATATGCGAATATGTAAATATTTAAAAAAAGCATATAAGTAAATAAATAAAGACACAAATAAAGAATCACATCATAAAAATGGCGATATTATCGAAAGTTTATAAATATTAGCTCCACCCATTTAAACCGATTGTTATTTTGCATTATTTAGAGTCAAAAAAAGCAAAGCTCAGATAAACTAAAGGTCCGTTAGCCTTACTTTCCTTTGTTATAAAAATGCATTCGTTGTTTATCTAACCACAGAAAGCAGGAGACATTCGATGACTAAACTATTTGATAGATAAATTGAGTACAACGATTTAGATTCATATATTTCTTAACAAGTGAATGAGTAAATTATATACTATATTATAGATTTTCACAATTGGCATATGAATTGTTTTTTCAATTTAAATACTGATGATATTATACGACCATGTGTACTCGAAAACGAGTAGATATAACTAAAGAAGAAAGGATAGCATATCAAAGCCTGTGTTACGTAGGGTGTGCCAAAATATTGCCTCTATATATTATTAGGTATTAATTGACTATGAGGAATGTAAAGTTGCATTTCAATTTTTACGCGAGAGTATACTTTGATATCCAGAAAATTTAATTCATCTGTTGACAATGATGACAGTTGAGACGATTAGAAAAGACCGGTATCATGTAGTCGCACCGGAAACGGAGAAGCGCCATTTAATTCCATGAAAAAATGCATCAAGAACAATGCAAAGAATGTAAGAATATCTACACCACAAATGCAACTCGTTTTCATGGTTCAATTCCCGTCTTTGGAAGTAAAGCACAGGAGAATGTTCTCTGGAGAAATCTCTTGCATGACAACGCCAGACTTGGATGAGTATGTGTAATCATCGTTCATATATTTCAAGTATTTAGATCCGAAATTACTGAAAGATTTGGTAGCATATTCAATGTTAAAATCGTAGATATGGCCTCTTGACAGCCACATTTCTGGCTGAAAATCGATTAAAAACTTTTCACAAATCTCAATTCCACATATGTCAAATCTCGAGTCTGTAGTAGTATTGTAAGAAAATGTACATACACAGACACAGACAGACAACCAATTCTCCTTTTATAGATACATAGATAAGTAAGGACACAAAAGGGAAAAACTGTCAGGTCTTTCAAGATAGGAATACCAAAAACGGCATAAACTAATAATCAACACACAAAGCAGGAAAAACCCGAACTCGATAGATAATAATTAAATATAAACTAATAACTCTTTGCTATAATTAGAACACTCAATTGCACAAGAAAGTTTAAAATTGGTTTGTTAAATGTTATAATGTAATATCATATAAATGTATGCATTATGAAACTGATCCCAACCAACATTTTCATAGGATATCTTAAACATGTTGCTTATGCTTCTTGTTTAGAACTATGTAAAAAGTGAAAATATCCAGTAAATATTGGAACAACAATTTCTGTAAGCAATGTTCTATTAGACATATAATAACATAATGTTTGAATTTAGAGTGTAATCTATTTGTTTGAATTTAAAACAGTACTTCATTGTGGGTAATCTATATTGACGCATGTGATTTTCTTTTCAATTTGGTTTATCATTCTACCAGCCAATCCTATTCTTCCTCTTTCGCTTTTGATTTTTAATGTCTAAAATCGATCTAGATAAAAGGCATTCATGATGATGAAGCATGTAGCGTGTGTTCAATAAAAAGTCCCTACTCGAAAATATCTTTTAAAAATCTTAGAAATAAATAAATGGCGTGCAAGGTTAGGAATTGACTGAACTTTATTAACATCTAGGTCGTCGAACCTAAATAAAAATATAAGCCAACAATGTTCCTGTTTTATTTCAAATGAGATTTTTCTCACGTTCGCCACGACCTGAATAATATTTTTGAGGTCAGAATCGGGAGCAATTAAAATAATAAAACGACGACACCGTCATACAAGAGTGTTAGTTATTTCGTGTTTCCTTTGGAATTGTTCTTAGCAATTGTGACGATCATATTGCAAAAAAAAGTAATATCTAAATATGAACTTTCTCTTGAGAAGAATGTTTGTCTTACGATTCATATCTTTTATATATGTTACATATGTACTTTTATATTAAGTATCAAATATTGATGCAACTGAACAGCTGAAATACTTTCTGTAACAATGGGCGTTTTCTATATCATCGGTCTTTTAAACAGTTATTCATAAACTGAATGACTAAAATTAATCCTGGTGAAACATAAGGATCTACTACATTATATATGGTGTCAGTAGGTTTGGGGCATATATATGTACATCTATATAGACAGAACAGCTGAACGTAATTTATTTTCTGATCAAATTCTTCATAAATTCTTCTCGTCCGATGTTGAGAGCAAATGCGAAGAAGACTATCTTATTTTTAACCATTCTGAAACACAACTTCGAAAGAACGGTTTCTAATTTTGATGCACCCATAAGATTAGGTAAAATTAGAAAGCTTTTCTGAAACATCATATCTGTAACAATGTCACCTTTTCAATGATGAACACATTTTTCCTGTCTTACTGATTTTGCTCTTTATCCTATGATTTACGATAAAGATTCACAAATGTGAATTAGAGCAACTTCAAAGAAACTATGTATTCATGAGATAAATATAAGACCAAATTGGTTTGAAAATTAACGTAACTTATCAAGTTAATGAAAATATGCAATATATATATATATATATATATATATATATATATATATATATATTTACATAGGCATCACCACATTATCAAGGGCAAGAGGCCACTCAAGGATAAGGGTTAAAGAGTGTACAGTAGAAATGTGACAATATAGTAATCATTAGTAATGAATATTTGGTAAATTTGATAACTTATATGGAACGGCTCATCAAGAACTTATTTACGTTAGACTTAAAGACAACCATATTGTAGTCAGCCGAGAAGCAGGAAAACGGAAGACAATTCCACAGGCGTGCAGTTCTAAGAAAGAAGCTTTGTTCATGGAATCTATGTTTAGATTTAGGCACAGATAAAGAGTGGGGGGAATTATTGATAATGTTTACAGCTAGACGAATGTTTCTTGTGAAAGTTTGGCGAACGGGGTACCATAGATTGAAGCTCAGTCGAACACTTTCCATGAAAATAACGATACATCAGAGACAAACTCACAACATCTCTTCTGTGAGATAGAGGTTGCAAGGAAGAGAAAAGGACATCTCCTACGAGGCTACGAAGTCTATTTTTAACTCTATCAAGACAGGCCAAATCCTTTCTAGCAATCCTGCCCAGATGTGGCAACAGTATTCAATCCTTGGACGTATCTGGCTCTTATATAGATAGAGAATAGCATCAGCAGTGAGATATCTACCGGATCGATAGAAAGATCCTTCCATTTTTCCAGCGGCCTTGGCAACAGATTTGATGTACGTGTTCCATTTAATATATATATATATATATATATATATATATATATAAGTGTGACAACAGGAAAATGGTTATTTATCTTCTCTATGTGTTAGTGCCAATGAAAATTCCCATCTGCATCTTATCTGTATTGAAGGCATGGCAGAAAGAGTTTTTAGAATGAGTATACAATTTGTAAGCGAATAAATACTGATTTCAGTTGAGAGACTACATTTAAGGGAAACTTTGATTTTTTACTCGTATTTTTTTTTGTAAGAAAACAGTATTTAAACAATTAAACAGGCGTAAAATTAAACTAACCAATTCTGGGGTTTGTCTCTCAATCTACATATTCTTGTATTTTTAAATATCATTTTATTTACTAACGGAAATCCCAACGTACAACCTATATGTAAAAAACGAGAAAAATTACATTGAAGACTTTTTCCTACAATTGATTGAAAGGATTGCTACGGACCTGTAAGCTTGCCATGGAAAAATCTAAAAAAGTGTGTTTCTTTCTATTATCTCTATATTAATATTATAGAAAGTGTGTTATTTTGTGGGTGTCGCCTGCATCTTTTCTCTTCAGGATCAATGTCGTTTAATTGAGATAACTTTTAATTTTTAGAAAACCAAACAAAATGATTGTAAATTAGACCTAGGTATTGCTTCATTTTTTATCTTTTGTATCACTGATTATAACCGAAACGTTATGATAATATCATCAAAACGAGAACAGTAGTGTGTAATAATCTATATATGAAGACGTTATTTGTGTGTTATTTTGCCTGTCAAATTTACATCATTGTTCTTCCGATTGGCATTCGTTGAATAATTATAACGTTCACATTCTTGTAATACGTATTTGTATTAAGAATTTATCACACGTTTTTGTTTGGTATTGATTATGACCGATAGCACACAAGTCATATATTTTTATACATACTTTTGCCAATAATTCATCATTACTTTTCGTTTCGGTTTCGATTAGGGATGAATGCAATGTTATATGCATATTTTTCTTCATAATGTTTTTTTTCCGTTTCAGTTCAGGTTGCTGTAATAAAGTCATATGAATATATTTTTTTATTATTTTAGAAATAAAAACTCCATAATATAAACGGAATCGAGAGAAAATTGACTTCGTAATAACATATACAAACTCTACGTGAATTAAAATATAATATTCAAGCACACATTACGACAGGGATACACGGTGTGTTCCTAGTCGCTAAGATAAATACTTTTTCCAGTTTTCAAAAAAGAACTACAATAATATCAGGGCATCTCCATTTACGCGGAACATTCCAAGAATGCTAACGTAAATATATTACGTATGGAAGAATAAGCTGTGAAATTTCCACAGTTCTCGGTAGTTGTTTCTTTTATATTATTTTTGATAGAATTGGAACAGACATGCCATGGTGGTCCTTTGTTTAATAAGTAATTCAGAAAAGTCAATTATATTTTTACTCATGCAGTTTCTTAAAAGGAAACGACGAAATTGTTATATAGTCTGAATATTCGTTATACTTACAAGTTATTTCGGGTCTGGCTTATAAAATATATTAAAATCCTGTACATTTAACAATATCAGAGACATATTGAAATATAAACATAGATTATAAGTTTTAGATTTCCATGAAACGCCTCATTTTATCCAACAACGCGGACAGTTATTAATGTTAGTTTCGTTATATCCTTTTATTTTCATAAATATGATTCATCAAAATATGTGGCGGAAATTACTTCATGTATCGTGTTAAAATTTAATTGATTGTTTCGTTAAAAATGGTATACGTCATTAGTGTAACGGAATTTAATTGTCTCAAAACCTAGCTATGACATCCTTGCAATTTTTTTTACAATGAATATAGTATTGGAAAACATATATTCTGAATTATTGCTATCTATCGTGTGGGAGATACGACTGAAATGTTAACTAATTACATGCTACTTAGTATTAGCTTTCATAAATGATAGTAATTTAGATTATACCGACTAAGTGTCAAATAGATTTAGGTAAAACAGTCCAGCAATAAACACTTTTGCATTAAGCATTTAATGTGCAGTAGTAGGATGCTTCACTGGCGTGATTGGGGGTTGACAATGGTCAAACTGTTTACGATGTGAATTAAAACCCCGGGGTTCCAAGTTCAAACCTAGTTATGGTTCATTTGGATGTACACAACAATTTTGTTGCACGTGCAAAGAAGACGATATGCTTTTTAGAAAAATAATCTGACCATAAAACATCAGGAACACAAGGGTTTACATTAAACTTCTCGGATTCACATGGTGATAATAAATGATGTTATTGGGGCTATTGGATAGAGTCAAATCAACTATAGCGAACTGAAGTTTTATCGAAATCATGTACACACATAGTGCTGTTTGCAAACAACACACCACAGTAAACGATAATCCTTTCATTTGAAAGCAGTAGCTGTTTATTTAATCGCACCTAAGATATGCAACACAACGTTTTAAAATAGATACTGTCTTCAGAAAATAAATATCAGAAAACGGGGTTGTTTGCCGTAACATAGACAGAGAAGCAAATATTGCGATTCGCTTCTGCGAGCACAGAGTTCACTGTCGTTTGTTTGAAAATCTGTATAGAAAAGCAAATCCTGCTTTGCCACGGCATGCGAACGAACATTAAAGCGATTATGAAAGAAATTCTTTGAATCCATTACTTTTCACTGAAAGCCTCGCGACTTTTACTCCATAGCAGACTGTTAAAGTACTTTAGCTGAGATCAGATTGGCTCGCTTCCACTTCGATCTTCCAAGGCTTATTATTCAGCTTTTTTCCTCTTCTATTATTGTATTTTTCATTGATTTATTTTGAAAGTGTAAGTTTGCTTCTATTTTTCCTCAGTTATTCTCAATATTTCAGAACAGTCTTTGGCGTGTGTATTTTGTTATTGTACAGCTGTGCTGTTTTAAAATTTTAGTAATTCTATTGTTCAGTATTGTAACATCACTTGCTCATTCTGGTGGTTCTTTTATTTTTAGTCCTTTTCTTTGTTCTACTTTGCGTTTTGCCGCTTATTCTTAGTCATTTATCCGTGTATATTTATCCGTTATATATATATATATATATATATATATATATATACATATACATATACACACTTATATATATATATATATATATATATATATATATATATATATATATATATATATATATATATATATATATATATGATTTGGTTTCCTGAACATTCCAGTTCATCTTTATATTCTGTTCAAGTTATTGTCTTTGTTCTGTTTTCCGTAACGGATTTCACACTTCAGTGTTGCTCTTCTTATATATTTTATAACATTCTATTATTTACTGCTAGACAAAACTATTGTTAGGTCAAGTATAGTGTTCATTTCTCTCGTATATTCATTTTATTTTCATGAATATTCAATTTTTATCAGGTTTACTTTGGTAATTTTTATGTAAACATTGTTCTATTAACCTATTATTAAAATTCATTTCCATTTACTTTTCCAAAATACTGTTTATTACAATCATACCATAATTTTACAAATGATAACTTCAATTGCACTTCTATGTTTTATTTTACTCTATAGAGTTTGCGTGGCGAAATTAAAAAAACAAAACAATTTAATGGTTATTCGATTGAAACTATAGAAGCTTCCTATGATTATATGATGTTAATTTAGTCTTTAGCATGGCAATGGACTTTAAACGTTTGTTTTGATGAATAAGTAAATAATTAATTTTATATTGGTGTTATACATTTTATACGCAATATATATAAATATAGATGTGTATGTATATATATACACATATATACATACATATATATACACACATATACATGCATACACATGTATACATATATGTAACAATACACATACACATGTATATATATATGTACATATATATATATATATATATATATATATATAGTCTTTGAAGTTTTGAACCTTTAAAACTATACAAACAATATTTTTTTATCATTCGTTAGAAAACCATCCAGTTATTTAGTCACCTGCAATCACTGCATCAACTCGCTCTCGAATTTACTATAGTACCAATCATTCATTTTTTATGGATCATCAGTTGTTTACCATGAAACACCGTTTCGGGGATTTAAAAACAAAACAGTATATTACATCATGGCCCCCCAGCAGATTTGATCAAACACCACCACCCTTACTCTTAGCAAGAAGACATGTTACAAACATTTGATCCAATTTCCCATTCTTAATTGCAGTTACTAACCTTTTCATACTAAAAAAATGAACTTCTTACCTGTGTGATTCATCAATTTCCATATTTAAAATGGGTATATTTTTTAAATGTTTAATTTATCAGTCTTGTATTTATTAGAATATAGATTTATCCATTTAACTACTTATCACCCCCACTATGATTAGTATTTAGTATATTTATATTTTTATTTATTTAAAATTCGATATATAAAGGTTAAAAATATTTTTACATGTATACATTTTTTAATATTTTTATAGTTTTATTATATGTAATTATAAATACATTTTATACATTGCTAATATAGTTTTGGATTTCCTTAATTAATATAGTCTGGTTAATCGTTAACGATTTAAAAGTATCAGGATAACGAACAAATGCTTTATTTAACTGTTTAAATATTTTATTCTTATCCCCACCTTGTTTTATCATCCTTATTACTAAGTTAGAAACTGGTGGCATAAAATCCGGTTATTTTAAAGTAAGGCGAGCTATTCTCAAAAACTCTGAAATAATGGTACCATAAAACATAAAAACAGGGCAGGTGATATCTTTATGCGGCATACGTACTATTTTAAAGGGGAAGGCGTTTCTTTTATCAAATATTTTATAAAGAAAAATCCCATCCTCAATGTTTATAACAAAATGGAAAATGTAGCCTATTATCTTCTATGTTCACAATTCAATTTTAATTCGTTTGGATATATAAAATGTTTATTTTTTTTCGAATTTATCATTATCGTTTATACATATAAGGTCATCTTTAAATCTCCTACACCCATGAAAGCTATATGTTTTAGATATATCATATTTAAATAGTGATGATATATATATATATATATATATATGTATATATATATATATATATATATTGCCGCAATACTAATCGCTGCCATGTATGTATATATATATATATATATATATATATATATATATATATATATATATATATATTTCCGCAATATTAATCGCTGTCATATATATATATATATATATATATATATATATATATATATATATATATATATATATATATATATATATATATATATATATATATACTCGAGTCTATGTAAATACTAATTTGCCCAAAATGATGCAGGATGCAATCGCATTGGGATACGTATCGTTTGGAGTGATATTTTCTTTCCTATAGCATTATTTAATAAGATGACTTACAAGTATTTTTAAAATACCTTTAGAAACCCTCATTTTGATATCTTTATTTTTACACCTGAAAGCTTTAGAGTGTGAAAAGTCTATATATTTACCTTTCCAACCTTCAAAACCTAATCTACAGTATCATTTTATTCTTTTATAAGTTTTTCGTGCGGAATTTTAGTATATAGCGTACTAAAATCATAAGTAGCTATAGGTTTTGATTTTATTCTGAAATGTATTTTATCTACTTTTTCTTTCTCTGGTTGGGAATTATTTACTACCCAACATAGATTTATATTACTATAGAATTTTCTTTTCAGGTGAAAATTATTTATTTGATTTATAATTAATTTAAATATTTTAGATATAGATCTACTTAAAGGTTTAGTGATGCACGTTTTTGAACCTACAATAAATCTAGCACTAACTGGATTTTTATGCATTTTAGGTATCTAATACATACATGGAAAATTTTCGTGTTCATTTTCTAACTTTAATCCTACTTTTTCACTAATAATACTATTATTCAGGATAATGCTATCTAAATTACTATCACTTACTTTATAGGTATCCAAAACGTTACCTATAATTCCTACTTCTATCAATAAACGTTGTATATAATATTTTTTACATATAAAAGCTATATTATTTGCGCTTTATCAATCGGAACTATTACTAACTTGTCGTGAATTATTTTAAGTACCTCCGTTATTTCTGAATATTTTAAAAGAGGATTGTTTTTCTAGGGTGTCTAAATTTTTTTTATATGTTTAACCTTTTCATTTACGCATTCAATTATACTATTTCCCATGCATCAAACGTAGATTGTGCTAATTTATATTTCTTTACCATAGACATAATAACACCTTCTCGGTCTTTAGTTATTTCTTTAACGCATTTAGTGTGATTTAGGCATTTAGGCTATCTATAATTCGGACCCTTACTAAGTAGTTTTCTTAATTTAGGATTATTTAATATCTTTAAATCTCCTGTAATTACATGTTTTATCTCATTATTACAGAAAGGAGAGGGATTACATCCACATTCTGGAATATTTATAATATTATCATTTATATTTATATGTTCTACCGTGTTTTTTTATAATTGAAAATCTTATTGCGTATTGTTGGCCCTAGTTTATATGTAACTATTGGGTTTTGATCTTTTGTCTCTAACCCATTTAATAGTAATTGTATAGTGTTTTGTTTATTATATATTTTAGGTAAATTTACATCATCAAAACCTTTATTTTTATACAAAACTACACAAACAATTTTAGGTATCTTTTTTATACCATCCACTGATTGATTATATAATTTAGTGTCGGTTATATCAAGTATATTGTCATGCCATTGAATGAAATAGTCCTTCCGATACATCGTATCCGGTTGTAATAATATATTCGATGCTATTTCCTTCAAAACTTTCTTTTTGTGTTTGGTTTAGCAGTTTTCTTATATAATTGAATTACTAAAAAATGTTATTAATAATAATATCTTTAATTTTACTAAAAAAATTATTGCATGAAATAACTGATTCTCTATTATTTCTATTAGCATGCGTTCTATCTATATATATCTACACACACAAATTCTTTTGTTGCCTACATAACCGTCGAAGTCATGATGAGGCTGGCTAATTCCAGATGGGTGACCATTTAAAGTGCTAGGCGCCGTACACGTTGGAGACAACTCAAGCATCTAGGATCACGCTTGGCCATCTTCAACCTGTG
Organism: Euprymna scolopes; assembly: GCF_053919585.1. NCBI lineage: Eukaryota > Metazoa > Mollusca > Cephalopoda > Sepiida > Sepiolidae > Euprymna > Euprymna scolopes. The sequence continues at coordinate 25,238,747 of NC_136485.1, forward strand.
TTACCTCAGGTGAAGTGTTTCTGGACAAAGGGTGTTATAAATTCAAGTTCACTATACACTTTAAATCATGTCAAGCGCGAATCTTAGCAAAAATGTAAAGAGAGAGATAACAACTGAAAGCAAATGCAAAAAATTGTTTCTAGATCTTATAATCTACAATAGTTGAAGTAATAAAAAAGAAGTAATAAAAGTGTCTGAAAGATATGATCGTATTTTTAGCAAAGTGCGCAATTATTCATCGATTTTTAGTATCACTTCTTAACAGGATATTTGCAATATCAGGATCACTAAAAGAAGGGCATTTATTTTTTTTATAAAAAAAATAAAAGTAGACATTTTTTTATAAAAATAAGGCAATGCCAATGTAGTTTTATTAATCTACAAAAATAATTATTATTTACATATTCAACGAATTTCACACTAAAAATGCAAGAAATTAAAAAGTGATTATATTTGAACTCAGGATTTTAAACCATAAAATCAGATAAGTGTACTGTTGGTTCTTGTTGGTTTTATCTACACTCCCAACCTTATCACAATACAATGTTTCGCGCACTTTCGACTGAATTATTTAAGTATATGTTTAACTACAGATAAATAATGAAATTTGAAGGCTAAAATTATTTTATATAAATTAATGCGGATTATTAAAAATCTACAGCGTGTTGAAGTCCATTCTTGCCTTATTAATAGATAAAATTGGATAAAGACTTAATTTCGGGGAGATTTAAAGAGAGAAACCGTCCAAAAATTACTCCATGCTTCCGTTTTAACCCTGCCTAGTTATTTTGGGAGGGGGGCAGCCTCATACATATCTCATGTAATTTATTCTCTTATTTCTGATAAACTTGCTCTGCTTGTTATCCTATTACATATTTATGTTATTTTATACTTTTATAGTAGTATGTGTTTTTGTTTTATTTAATTTTATTTTTGTATTATTTACCTCTGAAGTTATGTATTTTACGTTTGTGACCAAGTGAGCCGGCTAGAGGCTTACTTGGCAACAAACGTGGTGAGACGACAAAAAATATGGATGGCAGTATGTGGCACTATTTCCTTGTGCCACTGTTTCTAACACACTCTGCAGCATGGACGGGTGGTAAATTGTCCATGAGCGTAGAGATACAAAGAAACCCCTTCCCATAATCCCCTTGCTATCTTTCTGTCTCTTTCCTGCACGACCACCATGATGTGAGGACGCATAGACTGTCTCTCCGTAAATGAGGGGGGCCACCCCCTCCCTCAACACTAGTTAGGGTAGGTTAGTTAGCTTCGAAAAGCCTATTATCCATTTTTAATCGTAAAAATGAATTGTAAATTGTTTTTTGTAATATATATTGTATTTCTAATGTAAAATAAAATAGTTAGTCATACCTTATGTATATTACAATTGTGTCGCGTGTCATTTTTCTTGTGTCTGCCATGAATGCCTTCATAAATGTCTGAAGTCGAAAGGCGGCCCTGAGGACAAAGAAATGAAGATTCCCACCAGAATGCCACCAGGGTGAAGAGATCATCTTGAGAAAGGAAAGGAGCCACACCCAAAACCAACATCTCAGGTATGATTTTCTTCTTACTACACAGACCCTAATGACTGGCCCATCTTCATGTCTTCATGAGACCGCTTTAAGACATTTACTATAACACGTCTGTCGGTCACACCCCAGTGACCGGCTGATAGTGTTATAAATGGTTGCCTTAAGACGCAGGATTGACCCTGGTTAATTACCAGACGGATCTCGTCGCATCTGTGTCGCAGTATAAATGATGCACTATGACCAGAACATATTGTTTCCCAGCATGGAAATAATTTCGACCCTTAAACCCACGGCACAACCAAAAATAACGACCACTAGACGAATCGAATAAAAAAAAATGGTCCACGGTCTTAAAAAAAAACGGAAAAAAAAACTATTATTTCTGGCAAAATTTAAAAAAAAAAATGGCAGACCAGTACACACGCGCACAAAAAAAAAAAAAAAAAACGCACTCAAAAAAAAAAATTCAGAACCTGAACAAAAAATTGTCTTGCACCTACAAAAAAAAAAACAGTTTACAAAGGATCGATTTTAAAAAGAAGAGTATTGAAAGTAACCCTTCGAAAAAAAAGTAAGAAATGTGTCCCACACACACAAAAAAAAAAACAGAGACGAGAAAAAAGTGTCTCTAGAATATGCAATGTCTCTTTCTCTCTCACGCTTTCTCTCTTTCTGTCTCTCTCCGGATATATATCGATATGTGTGTATATCTATGCATCTTGTTATTACATGAAAAAAAAAAAGAAAAAAATCCTTCAAACACGAAGCTCGAAAAATAAATTTAAAAAAAAAAAGGAAAGAAAATAAAGGATACCTAACATTTTTTATCTGATCTTTATTTCAGGTTTATAAAAATATAGGACTTTTTAAAAACATTCTTTTGACTTTGCAAGTGTTAGATTCAGATTTGAAAAAATAGAACTTTTACATTACATTTTATTCCATGAACAGTTGATGTGTTTATTTTTCATGTTCATTAAAGCTGAAACATAAGGGGACATTTTTTTTGAATTGATAATGTTTCTTTTATTGATGTTTGTCTGTTTAAAAAGAAAAAAAAATGTTACTGGTAAAAAAAAAAATGGGGGTTAGATAATATGAAAGCTTTGTGTTAGAATGTATTTTACAAAATTGTTCAAAATAAGATTGTTTTTCTATTTAGTTATTTGTTTTAAACTCGTAGAAATGTTTAATGTCTACCTGTCACTCATTTTTTAAAACAATGGCCGCACATTGGAAAGATAAGCGAAGATGACCTCGTCATGGTGTTTGCGAGGGTGTTGAGGAATGGATGGTAGAACAATGCTATCTGCCTCTCTCTCTCTCTCTTCTTCTCTCTATCTTTCTCTCTCTCATTCCCTTACCTTTTAGGGTCTATGAGGACGAGAGAGAAAATTGTCGAAGATTTTTTTGTGAGATTACGTAATAGTGTTATGAGGGTGGTGGGGTGTGTAATGGCATCGCTCTGCCTCTATCCCCTTCTTTTTCCCCTCATTCTCTTTCTCTACTCTTGCGTTTTAATGATTGTATAGCTAAACCCCCATGGCTGATTGCAGGAGGGCATATAATAACGAATTAACTTGGAGTTTTTTTAAATTTTTCTACCAAGTTTAAAGAACAAAATTATTTATGCTTCGTTAAATTACATTAAATGATGTCTTCAATTGTTTTTTTATTAAAAATAAAAACTGAGACGATTATTCAAACAGCACTTAAAGTACTTTTTTTGAAGTCTTCGAGTGTTTGGAAAAGCCAACTGTTACATGATTACGTTCATTTTTTGAGAGTTCTCTGAAATGTTCATAGTTTTTCTTAAAGAAAAAATTACGCTATTACATTTCGAATATTCTCTGAATTTTTAATAATTTCTAAGGAAATATTGTTTGACTAACGAAAGAGATTTTCCTGAACTCTAGATGATTTTAAGGAAGAATTATTCGAGCAAATTCTTTAATTGAAGGTTTATTTGAAATTGGACCGTATGATAGGGGTCCCTGAAATATTGACTGAGGAGTATATACGTAAAATTGAATTAATTATTAAGAAAAAAAAAAGATTTCCTCAGTCTAGAAAGATCTCTCTTTAATTGAAATTTTAATTCTTTCGAGCTTTTAACTATACAGAACTGGTCGTTAACTAATGTAGCTCCTAGGTGTGGCGGGAGTTTATTAATTCGAAATAATCCTTGTTAGTGAGTTTAGGAAAAGAGTTGCTTTTAAATAATAAAATAATTACTTGGAAAATAAAGTTAATTAACATGAAAAGTTTCTGAATTCGAAATGACCTGGATAATGGTCTAAAAGAAGAAATGATTTTTAAGAATCAATTAAATAACTTTAAATGTACACTGAATTTTAAAAATAATAATTACGAAATGAAAAAGTTTTGGGATGTCTCTGAATCTCATTGTGAAGGGTAAATTGATTCAAAATGAATTGTCTATGATCTTTTCGGAAGATTAACTTTAATAATGAACCAAATGTTTGGAATAATTTTTGAATTGTATTACGAAAAATGGGTCTATTCGAAGTTTATGACCTTTTGAGAAGATTGGTTTTTATAATAATAAATGAATTACTTTGGAAAGAAGTTAACTAACATAAATTGATTTTAACGATGAACCAAAATACTTGAAATAATTTTTAAATTTTGGAATTAAATTTTAATGATCTTTTGTAAATCAAGTTTTGAAAAAATACATATACTTTTTAAATGTACCCTGAAATTTGGGAAAAAGTTAATTATGAATGTAATAACTGAAATGCGTTTGCATTGTGTAAACAAATTCTAATTGTGACCGAGGTGCTCTGAAATGATTTTTTAAAAATGTTTTCTTTTTAAGAAAAAAAATTGTTAACACCCTATTTCATTGATTTAATGTATACCAGGTTTCTGAATTGTTTATTTTTGGAAATTTTTTTCCCCCTAATTGAGTATTCTAACTCATGAAGGCTGAGTGCCCTTCTTAGTTAATTCTTTATATAATTAATAAATATTCCGTGGTGGATAGTTTTTATTGGTCGCTCGGCGGCAGACTCCTTGCTCTAACAGAATTAATTGGATTAGAACCTCTGAAGACCAAGGTTTTACTAAATCCATATAGGTCGGCGTGATGAGGTCACGTAACCCCGACTTATCTAAAATACATTATACTGGTTGCTGAAGAGAGCGTAAGTCCAGTAACTGAAGTAATAACTTGGAATACATATAGGTCGGCGTGATGAGGTCACGTAACTCCGACTTGGTTAAAATACATTATACTGGTTGCTGAAGGGAGCGTAAATCCAGTTACGAAAATAATGTTATGCAGACTAAATTAAAAAACGTATAGGTCGGCGTGATAGACTCACGTAGAATCCGGCTTAGTGAAATACGTATAGGTCGGCGTGATAAACTCACGTAGAATCCGGCTTAGTCAAATACGTATAGGTCGGCGTGATAAACTCACGTACAATCCGGCTTAGTGAAATACGTATAGGTCGGCGTGATGAACTCACGTAAAATCCGGCTTTGTTAAAAAATATTATACTGGTTGCTTAAGAAAGTGTAAATCCAGTAACTGAAATCATGATGCCTCGATGGAGGGCGAGGATGATTACCCTCTCTGGTATTTGAAGCAGTATACCAGTCTACCAGGAGCCTGGTGGAAAAAATAACTTGCTTCACTGAGTTCCTGATGGAACGTAGAGCATGGGGACATTGATTGCTGACGGCCGGTTGACGCACCATTCACGGAAAATTAGGGACTTCTGAAATTTATGAATGCTGATAAATTTCGGATAGCATAGGGAGGGATGTGGCACTATTTCCTTGTGCCACTGTTTCTAACACACTCTGCAGCATGGACGGGTGGTAAATTGTCCATGAGCGTAGAGATACAAAGAAACCCCTTCCCATAATCCCCTTGCTATCTTTCTGTCTCTTTCCTGCACGACCACCATGATGTGAGGACGCATAGACTGTCTCTCCGTAAATGAGGGGGGCCACCCCCTCCCTCAACACTAGTTAGGGTAGGTTAGTTAGCTTTGAAAAGCCTATTGTAAAAATTAATTGTAAATTGTTTTTTTTTGTAATATATATTGTATCTCTAATGTAAAATAAAATAGTTAGTTATACCTTTGTATATTACAATTGTGTCGCGTGTCGTTTTTCTTGTGTCTGCCATGAATGCCTTCATAAATGTCTGAAGTCGAAAGGCGGCCCTGAGGACAAAGAAATGAAGATTCCCACCAGAATGCCACCAGGGTGAAGAAATCATCTTGAGAAAAGAAAGGAGCCACACCCAGATCCAATATCTCAGGTATGATTTTCTTCTTGTTACTCAGACCCTAATGACTGGCCCGTCTTCATGTCTTCATGAGACCGCTTTAAGACATTTACTATAACACGTCTGTCGGTCACACCCCAGTGACCGGCTGATTGTGGTATAAGTAATTACTACGAATACAGTTGGAGATTTGGAGTTCATATCCCGTTGCATTTATCTCCTGACGAAGCCCAGAGAAATACTTGGACTAAACGTCGTGAAACAAAACTAAGGAAGATGAGGATAATTGTCCACAATAAATAAACCAATAAATAATACTAATCTCAAGAATGAATTCCCATGAAATACTATATATACAACTCGGTATGGAACCGATCATGCTAGATAAGAGAATGAATTATCGTGGATTTATAAGACCAAAAAAATCCAACCCTGGTCGCACTTTGGGGGTAGTGACGCAATAGATAGAGACGTTGAATCTCTACAGTTCCAGGTGATAATTGTCTGAAGATTGCGGTTTCAATCCTACCCAAACCCGGGCAGAGACTTACTTGACAAAAAACGTGGTAAGACGACAACAACTATAGATGACAGTAATTGTTGAGAATGCAGTAAGGAGATTCGGAGTTCTTATCCCGTCGCGGTTACCACCTGATGAAGGTCAGATAAATAGTTGGCTAAACGTAGTGAAACAACAACTATCTATTTACTTATTTTAATTTTTTTTTACAGCAAGCATTCGTGTTGTGCATTTTACACGTTTTTAACTCGAATGTTCTTTATACCTCTCTGTTATGCATACTCTCAATTGTTTAAAATAATCCTCTACATCTCCTTATTTCTTATTGTCCACATATATTACTCCTTGTTTGTTTAAAGGTTCCAGGTGTAAAAGATTAGTAATATTCGCATTCGTTTTTGTTTAGATCCATTTTTTAAACACATGGTTTGTCTTTGTTCTTATTAATGTTTTGATCATGAAGGCTACATACACCAATTTTATTCTAAAATATCAACAAGCAAAAAACAAATGGCTGCATACAAATACCTCTTATAAACGTATTTTCTCATGTAAAAATAACTAACCACAGCTTCTAAAAGCAAAGAATCTTATATAGAACTGCATCATTATGGAAAGCCAATTCCAGCAAAATACAGTGTGCCCTTTTTCGCGTTTTAATAAACATTTTGTGACGTCATCTAAATAAGTATGTCCGCTTTTAGTCACTTATTCTCAATCCTCATGACATGGGTCATTGTTATTGTTAAATAAAAAAAAAAACTTAATCAGTATTATTGTTAAGAAATATTTAAGCATTGTTTCATCAGAAAGAACTCATAATAGTATGTTTAACTAAATTTATTTTAATATTAAGTATTTTCTGTTGTAGGGCATGCGTATATGTTCTTTTATTTTCGTTTGCAGATTTGTTCGTCTGCTTTTTATGCATATAACATTATATTCGTATTATGCATGCAAATATCATTCTCAATTATAGTTTACTGTTTCTTGTGTTCGTATTATAAGTAATATGTACTATTTCTATTTTAAATTAAAATTAATTTAACTGTTCTTTTTTCTACTTTGTTTGTTCTATGCTATTTAGAGATTCTCATGATATATGATCCGTTATCTATTCTTATGAAATTTGTTTTTACTAAGTTACTGGCGAAAGATCACCTGATTTTAATATAAGATAAATTATGTGCAGCGTGTCTTCATATTTATATTATATATGTATTTCCAGAATATTTTCTTCTTACTATTTCCTTTTCTTCAGTTTTTAGTCTAATTATCTTCTTTGAATTTATGTTTTCATTACTTTTAAATGAAATTTTAATTCATGATCCTTTCGGTTCATTTAAATTAAGTGTTATATGATATTTGTTCTTCGTATCCACATGTTTTTATATTACTTTTCATTGCTTGGATATATTATTTTCCTCATTTTCATAGAGTGTATGTATTTACATGTTGGGTTCTTCGCTTACGCACTTATACTTCGTAATAACTTTCTGGTTTCCTCTGTCTTAATGCTGCTTATATTCTTAGATTTCGCAGCAAACAAGAGATAGAGAGCAATGTAAGCACATCTAAGCAAATCTCGTATACAGTAGTCTTTGTGATATTTTATCGTAAATATAAAATTTTGCAACCATTTTTTTAAAGACGTGGTTTTTATATTTGAAAATATTCTAGATAACAAACATAAGTAAATGAAAAGTAAATGAATCAGCAACAATATTACAGTTTAAAAACAGATCCGAACGCATGAGATGTTAATATGTTTTGCGCTAACAACATAATAATTATGAAGATATAAGGGAAATGAATAGTAAATGCAATGGGTCATTTATTTTAGGTTCGTTTCCTAAATATTTCTTGCAAAGTTGATCATACGCTATGATTTAAGACGGGGGAACACCCCATACGTTATATAAAAGTTTTCTTCCTTTATTAAGTGCTGATGATGTTGGTTACAGTTATTACGATGACAAAATTTCAATAAATGTAAATCAAATTAAAAATATAAAATAGATAAATTATTATAATACTCCTAAATTAAATACCTAACCATCCTATTCATCGGTTTCTTCATAAATTCAAAGCTAATTATTTAAACAAGTTTCCTTTATGGTAACATGTATATAGGTTAACAATATAAATATTGCTTTCATTGGATTAAATACCAGAACTAGTAATTATACAGGATTAAAATTATATAAGAGTCCATTTGCAGTGTTAATTCTAATTGTTAACAAACAAAGAGAAAGAAAGACGACTTAATGACTAGTATATATATATATATATATATATATATATATATATATATATATATATATATATATATATATATATGTGTGTGTGTGTGTGTGTGGGTGTGTGTGTCTGTATGTGTATGTGCGTGTGTGTGCATGTAGGTATAACGAGAGAGGTATGGCATTGCCTTTAATTGAATGATTATGTTTTATGCCCAAATATTTTATTGCCATCAACACCCGTGCAAGTGTCATTTTTTTAATTGAACTGATCGGTTGCATTGCTTTTTATATAACCGAACGCAGTACACCCAAAAAGAAATAATACACTCACCCCTTCTCAGTCCAATATGGATTGTCTCCTACATCAAACTCTATGTTCGCCTGTTGAAAAAAAATGTTTTAAGGGGGTACATAATTTATTAATGGTTAAAGAAGACCACTCAGATTGATGATTAAAAAAAAACAATGAAAATAAAAGGTTAGCTAACCAGATTCCTTTCCTCGCTCAAATCGGTCATGGATATGACCGGGAAGAAAAACAGGAAAATTAAACGGGGAAAAATTACATAGAAACGAAATTATGTCCTATTTTTTTTCTTTTTCCTCGCAAAGAGAAAGTCTCAAATACTTTTAAAAAATAGTATCTAGAATTTTAAATGAAAGTGCGAGTGCGACTTATACAAGATCGTAAATATCTGGGCACAGAATTTCGTGACACATGCATAGTTATTTATTAGAAGCTCGCAAATCGCAGAACCATACGATTTATTCAGAACATTCGAGGGTGAAATATTTGCAGAACGAATCTTTGATGGTACATGTTGTTTCAGACGGAAATCCAACCTTTGCGATGTTCGCCCAACCTAATGCCCACTGCAAGTACATTTAAATACATAAATAGTAGAATTATTATGGCGGCGGGGTGAACATCTTTGCAAATGGACAAGAACATAGGTCAGGCTACAAAAACAACGCGTGGATTCGATGCAAAATAACACCGTTGCACAGACAGAGAGAGTTGATTAGCAAATCGGTCACATATATTAACTAGGCAAGGTAGACGTAGAAAAACAGAACATCTATTAACTATAATTTCTTTAGGTTTATAAAAATTTGAAAGTTTCTTATTTATAATAGTTTCAACAATATCCAAGGTGTAACCGTTGTTACAAAGGGTATTAATAATAAATTTATGTTCGTCATGCAGATTAACTTCAGCACAAACGATCAAGGCCATATGTGCTAAAGTCTTAATTAAATTATGTTTTTGATTTGTTGGACAAAAGGAGTTCCAACGCGTATAGAGACCGGTATATGATGGTTTACTATAAACAGAAGTAAGAAAAAATGTGGACGTATTGGACACAAGAACATCTAAAAACCGGAAGAGTTGAATTCGTTGCTTTGTCTACCGTACACTTAAGCGCTGGATGAAGGGTGTTGAGGAACACAAAAAAAGCATCCGCCTTTGTATTTAGGTTAAATAAACAAAAAGTGTCATCGACGGAACGAAAGTAAATATCTGGTTTATGCAAATCAGATAATAAACCTTGTTTATGAAAACCCACAACGCTGACCCAATGAGGAACCCATGGCCACACAATCTGTCTGTCTGTACATAATAGCATTAAAACTGAATTAAATCGACATACTGGCGAATTTCATCAATTCTAAAAAAAATGATGGAATTGGAGGAGTTGGAAGTTTACTCCGATATCAGGCGTCAGCACACATATTGATACTCTCTAAAAATGGGGAGCAAGTAAATAGACTAAAAAATATCAAAAGAACTCATACATTTGTTAGAATTATTATAGTTTTGCATAAAGTTAGCAAAGATAGAAGAGTCTTTACCTTCCAAAACGGGTTCTAAAATACTTGTCAGCCATTTAGCTAACTTATGTTGAGAGGCCACTATCATTGTTAATATGGGTCTCAACGGTACCCCATTTTTTATAGGCAAAACATACAAACGGGGGCGAATAGAATCGTTGCGTCGAATTAAATTAGAAATGAAAGTGGGATGAACACAACTATTGGCCCATTTGACAAGTCGTTTTTTGAACTTGGACTCGATATAGATGGTAGAATCATGAGTATATACACGACCTAATTTAACAAATCCCCCGGAAAGTCATTATTTTATTGACATAATCCTAGTGATCCATTATGATTACGCCACCGTCATTGTTGTTTTTTGGACGAGTAAAGATGTATTATGGCGGAGTGCTTGGATTGTACGATAACGATAATATTCACTTCGCCATTTTGCTTCACAAAACGAAAGAGGCGTACCAGCATAAAAATACACACACACACACACATATATATATATATATATATATATATATATATATATATATATATATATATATATATATATATATATAAGATGTAAACGTCAAGTATCAGTATTCTGTTCTCTATAAACATTTATTTCATACATGACCCCGTTATATCATTTTCATTTTATATGACTTGCATTTCTGCTTGTGCCGTAATAATGGAATTGATTCAAGCTTAAAATAAAAAATCTCGAGTATCATTTTTCAGTAGTGTTTTAAAGTAAACCATCTATTTTGATAGCGCCTCTATATTGAACGTACCCTTGATTTTACATGGCATTTATTTCTATTTTTGTGGTAATAAATGGTCTTACATACACTTGTAATATAATGCTCTATAATGGGTTAAGTTTTTATTACTTCATATGTACTGTCTTCCATAGTATTTTCTCAATTGCCAGTTATTGATAATTTTCATAAATATTCCGAGAATAAGATATCTAAGAACATTTAAACATATATAAATCATATTTGAGTAAAATTTCCCTAAGATCAGATAGATGTGTGACCCATATAAGATACGAACACCCACTCACATGCATACAATATTCTATTATATATATATATATATATATATATATATATATATATATATATAAGCATAAATATATTCACACACAGATATATATATATATATATATATATATATATATATATATGCATGTATATAATACATGTTAATATATGTTAATATTAACTGCTTTGTTTATGTGTTTTGAAATACAAAGGCGACGGCAGTAAGCTCTTTAGCATCTTTCCACTATTTCTTCAGCTGCTCTGCCTCGTATTACGATTGAAGATTGTTAGCACATCGTGAAGGTTACCTCGATAAATCGGAAAACGCAGCTTTCTGTTATTAATCACCCGAGCCTGCAGCTAGAGCGATTTCATCATTTTTGCTTTGTCAGGTTAGATCCAACACAAAGAGGCAGCAGTCACCATTTTCACACCTGACATAAATCGGCATAGATCTACAAGAATTAGACACTGTTAATTATCTTAGGAGCGTACTTGAAAGTAACCATCTAATACTCATATCGAGCATGAGATACTAATACGCCAAAATATGTTTGTATTATTGTGTCTGAAGTTCCTTCAGTTAGAAGTGTACTGTAAAACTGAAAACCAGCCAAAAATTCAAGAACCTAAAAAAAATATTAGCAGTCTAGGTTGGCAGTTGGATTATTAAAATCTTGTCTCTCTGATGAAATGCGACAAGTTTATTACTTACAAAATATACAGAAATCAGAGACTGTGAGCTAATAAAACTGATCATTATCATTGCTGCCATACAAGGGGCACATTTCAAGCGGTCAAGTCTAATGTATCGTATGTGCTGCTATTGATTCAATGATTTCGTAGCATCCTCTCATTGAGCGGTATTAACTCCTCAGATTTTACACAAATCTTCAGCACTTACGTCCACACACTCTTTTCTTATGCCAAGCTGCAAACGTCGATTAATTATTTTTATAAAATACCTTTACTTGATTGGGGACATCAATGTCTGTATTGGCCCAAACTAAAGCTCCTGGCTACACTGCAGTGGATATTTTAGTGCTCGAAAGCTCAATAAATACGTTTAGTAGCTACAGCAGATCTGCTCGCACATAAATCACTGCATAAGTGATCTATTCACGTCAACCAAACTACAATGCATAGAGTCATTGAGCCATTTCAGATCCAAATATTCGCAGCAGTTGGCATTCTTCATCAGCCTGAGATCTATGTTTGAACACTAACTCCTTACACGCAGTTACAATAGTTCAGATTTTATCCTGCCATTTGTTAATCGGGAGATATGCCTCTTCTTATCTGTTGGAGATCCATTACACCTATTCAATATTCGCCCTAATGTTTATACATCACGAGTTCTGAGGCACATACCGCGAAATCATGATTATGCACAGCAATCAACAAGTCTCTGGATGAGTTCATTACCTACTCCGTCCAGATTCGATTGGACTTCATGTGCGGTTATATGTACAAACTGATGACACATTGGGAAAACGGTAGAGACGGGCTCGAGGCTGATTTAGGTAATATGAAACATGTCATTACAGCAACAGGGTCATCTCTTCTTGAGTAAAATGCATAAGGCTGTGGGTAGCCAATTGTCTCGTATAGAAAACCTAAATACACACAAAGAGGATCATCCGAAATTGCGCCAATATATTTTGGCTGATGTTACGCAGTGACAACTAAAAATCCGCAGACAATTGTAATACTAGGGTCATGAATGATGGCATGAAGAACGCCTTCGGCCAATGTCTTCTAGATCCTACTCATAAACTCCACCTAAGATCATCATATGTAGCGATAAATATACAGTTGAGCGAAGAACTACCAAAGCTGTGCTCATGGAAGAACATCGTAAGTGAAAAAGACATCGATAATGTTTACACTTTTTATATGAAACATTTGTCCAAATAATATATTCTGTTCTCCTTTTCTTATTTCTTACATGAATATTACTTGTCGTGCTTTACTCTATAATAAGGTTAATCGAAGATGCTCGATTGCGTTTCAGTCGCTTGCACATTTTTTGTGTGTAAATTAAGGCGTCAACACGTTTTTAGGAAACACATTAATCTTTAATTCATCTCTATAGACGATATGTGTACACATTTAAAAGCTGGAACATTATCACCTAACAATTGTGTCTAGTTGTACTGCTATATCATTTGTATTAAATTCTAATGTCAAATATGCTTTCATTTCTTTAAAGATTATACTTTTCTTACAAATAAAACCACAATCGATCTGCTCATAAAACTTATTTTCATACTAAATTAAAACTCAGGTATCAGTAAAAAAAATTCCCGTTTACGTTGATATATTTCTTTCAAAACTTATTTTGTTGATTGTTTAATGATATAACAATATTTACCTAAATCGCTGATTTTTTCGATTGTGTGGCTTTTGAATGATATATTGTCAGAAACCTTGAATGAGACAACTGTTACATTCATCAACCACAAATTATCGATATGAATTAAAGAAACGAAATTGTTGATTACTTTATGTAAAAATATTACTAATTAAAAATCGATTATATACAGTTATATACTTTCAATCTAGATTTCTTTATTTACACAGTGATCTCCACTTGTCAAGGCCCGGAAGCCACTCAGTGATAAGGGTTATTGCAATTACATTACGTTAGTGTGGAGATTTGATGACGTGTTTACTTAAGGGCCGGTTCATTAGGAATTTGTTAACATTGAACTTGAAGACATCAAAGTTGTAGTCATGTGGGAAGCAGGAAGAAGGAACAGAGTTCCACAGGCGTGCAGTTCTAAGAAGGAAGCTTTGTTCATGGAATCCACAGCTTGATTTAGGCACAGATAAAGAGTGGGGAAAATTTTTCACAGTTGATTCAGCTAGACGGGTGTTTTTCGTGAAATATTGGAGAGGGGGGACCAGAGATTGGAGTTCAGACGAACACCTGCCATGGAAGTAACGATAAAACAAGGATAGGTTCGCAACGTCTCTTCTGTGGGAGAGAGGTTGCAGGGTATGGAAAAGGACATCCCCCACTAAGCCACAAAGTCTATTTTGTACTCTGTACAGGGAGGATAAGCTGTTTTTAGTAGCTTCTGCCCAGATATGTCAACAGTATTCTATCCTTAGCCGTGCTTGGCTTTTATATAGATAGAGAATTGCATCAGTAGTGAAATACCTTCTGAGCGGTAGAAGGATCCCACCATCTTTTCAGCGACCTTGGCAACAGACTTGATGTACGTGTTCCATTTCAGATCAGGAGTAAATGTCAAACCCAGAAGCTTGTCAAAACACGAGGTCTCACCCAGACGAGAGCCATCCAACACGATTGATGCCAGCTAGGGATCAGAGCGTTGATGATATCAGGATAGGAGTTTGATTTTGGATGCATTAAAGGTAACCAGCCACGTCTTCCCCCAATGAACCACGCGCTAGAGATCAGAGGAGAGAGTATCAGAGAGAACTTTGTCATTTACAGCCTTTGATGTGTTGCCGTAGATGGTCGTGTCATCGGCATATATGCCAACGAATGATTTAAGTATTTGTTTAGGGAGGTCATTGATGTAGATCAGGAAGAGAGTTGGGCCTAGGATTGATCCATGTGGGACTCCAGCATTTATATTGCAGGCGACCTATTCATATACGTCCATATTACGATGTCATTTTCAAAGAAATATATTAATACTAATTCTTTTCTAAGAAAAGACAAAAAAAATAATTAATAACCGCAGGAAAATTTGAAACTGAATTTACAAAAGTTCAATTTAAATAGAAATATAAAAAATCATTTTTAATAGACTAAGATATGTACAAATATATTTAGACATCTACATGCCATGACCTATGCCGAAACGCATTAACGACTGTAATATAAAAAACAGATGACTGCTTAAAGCATAACAAGATATAAGGTAATGTTCGGAACTAAACAAAAAAGAGCTATAAAACAATATTAACAACACACCATACCAATGTTAAAATATTTAAATTCATGAAGTAATTAGATAATATATGCGAATGTTTTTGGTAAATGTTATATGTCACTATAGTGTAAACGCAGCGTACATACGATTTTCTTAAATGTTTTTCTGGTCGTCGAATACTTAAATGTTATTTTTGAATGTGAACTTAAGATGCATTTGGAAAAAAATGCGTGCACTTATTAAAACTTTTATTTTTATTTCTTATCTCGAGTTATTTTTCCACCGCTAAGTAAGATAATGGTGTATGAAGTTTTATCGTTAAGATTTCCTAATAAAACTACTGCAAAATATGACAAATAAAAATAAAAATAAATGTTAGTAAAAACGTCTTGCGTATAAACTAACGTTAGCACGAGTAAGCGAAATGGGAGTTTGAATAAAACAGATTAGAACATATATGTGGCATGCTAAATGAATAAAAAATTATAATAGACATAGTTCTTCTTTTGAAAACAATTATCGTTGTTCTACTTGTTTTAAACTACGTTATAAATGCTTTTGCTTAAAATAATTATTAATAGACATTGATTGTAGTAAACCAGTATGTACATATATGAAAAATATTGCTGGGGGAATTGCACAGAACAAATTTGGAGTACAGGAAAGTACAGGAAAATTTTATGAGTCGAACAACTTTTACAGATATCACAGGAGAAAAAACATACAAGTATTTTATAATAATATTTTCATTATTAGTGGCAACACGAAATATAAAGTAGTACATACTTTTATAAATGTAAACGGTATTCAGTAAATCATTACATTAAATGTAAATGTGTATTTTTATTACGTTAAGAATGCAGATATAAGAAACGCCTAATGGAAAGTACGTGTACTTGTGTGATCGACCATTAGTCTTGCTTGCATCGAGGATTTTGAGAAATGTCACAGAAATACCACTGATTTACCCTTAGGGTATTTACATATTTTAAGAACAAATTTCGGACAGGGTTTTTTTTCAACTCTTTATTTTCCTGATTCCGCTTAAAGTATGTGAATCATGATCTTAGTAAATGTTGTTCACCTATTATTTATTCTGATGATTTAAAAATAATCAACGAGCAATTCACCTCCAAACTGCCATTAAATTAATGTTGGTTGATAATTAATTTTTGTGTAGCCCAAGTTCAGAGATTTAAAAAACAAATACGTTCAAATACAAATGCGAATTACATATTTAAAAAAAAAAACGGATGAAGCATAGACAACACGACGATAATTTTCGAAAGTTAAATGTTAATCGACATGAAAACTAAATGTTTGATATAAAAGAAAACTTTAACTATAATAACAAAACTTCATAATATGTAATTAGGTTAGAAATGTTCATATTTGAATCGATGCATATTTTGTTCTATTTTGCATGTCATTTTCACTGTTATCTATCACTCCTCCTTTAGCTTATATATATATATATATATATATATATATGTGTGTGTGTGTGTGTGTGTGTGTGTGTGTGTGTATAATATAAAGCTGGGTGTCTATGTGTGTGTCTGGTCACGAATAGGCTCCTATATTGTTGATGATTTAAAAAAAAAATGATTACATATAATGATAGCAGATTATCGAGACACAAGAATGGGTATGTTTGATCTGCCAGAACGCTGATTCATAAAAATGTTGGGGTCTGGTTCACGCCTGGTCCACAAAGTCTGGAAATAAACATGGAAAAAAAGACGTTTACAAGTGTTTTTGGTATAGATGTACATAGGAATACTTTGATAAGTATTTTAACTTAAATAGGGATGGTATAATTAAATTGTGGAGTTTGTTTTCGCGCCTGGCATCCATAGAATTGAAATAGTCACACACATTAATAAAGACTTTTCATGTCTATCTGCGTAGATATACTTTGAGAATAATGTTTCAGTTTGAACCCATATGGTATAATAAAATGATGGGGTGTTCTATCGCGCCTGACCTCCATTAGAATGGGCATATGTCACAAAATTTAACAAGGTTTGTAATATAGATCCACAGAATATTGTGATAAGTGTTTCATGGTGAAGAGGTATGGTATAATAAATTATGTGGTGTATCTATTTTATTTTTACTTTTATCATATTTTGCTTAGGTTTTTATACCCCCGAATTCGAAGTTTTCTCTTTACAACCCTTCCTTTTCATAACCTATAATACTTTAATAAATCAGAGTCCATTTTCTGTAGGCTGGCTTTGAACCCAGTCAACTAGGGTTACTTTTGCTATATATATATATATATATATATATATATATATATATATATATATATATATATATATATATATATATATATATATATATATATACACACATATATATATACATATATATATATATATATATGTATATATATAGCAAAAGTAAAAAGTACCCATGTAAGTAATGGCTCCATGAAAAATTTTCCATCCTGTACTTTAAAGAACCTCAAAATCTATTAAACTGTAGGCGGGAAATAGCAAACAACTGTGTTCACAAAATAAAACTCACTCTAGGATAGCGATACAAAATAGCTTTAAAACTAACAATAACAATAGATAAAAACAAATAAATAAATGAAATAAACATGAATATACATAAACGATCACACACATATATGTATATATATGTGTATATATATATATATATATATATATATATATATGTGTGCATGTATGTGTGTACACATAGGTATATTTATATGTATAAAAAAGAAAGGAGAACGTCTACCTAAAACCACTAACCTAGCTCTAAACCATATCCTTTGTTTGATAAAATGCATGTCTATTGACTGATAGGAAGGGGCGCGGTGGATACTAGAAAGCTGATTGGCCAACTAGAAATCCTCAACATATATAAAAACAAGAAGCAACCACAGAATTCGCGCATAAGCCTGACGAATCCTATAGTTGGATGAAACGCAGAATATTCAGTGTAGCTTAATCGCCATATATATTTTATAAATTACTAACTAGCTCTACCTACGTATTGAGCACTTTTGAAGTAAATACTTAAAGTTTACGCATAAATCTATACTTTCGTATATTTATTTTATGTTAATAAATGAAGTAGTCATATATATATATATATATATATATATATATATAGATAAATAGATAGATAGATAGATAGAGTCACAAGTACTAAGAAATATTAAGACTTTTGAGATCTTCATTTTAATAATTTTATACAAAATCGAATATCACCATTAGTATTAATATGATTTAAGAATAGTATTAGTTATATAATTTAGTCGCAGCAGTAAAGAGAAACAGTAACTCTTTCCAGTTTTACAATTGCGTTTTATGTATATATTTATTTATATTCTTTGCCTGTTTAAGCTCCATTTCCTTTGACTGGAGTGGGTGACGTAACTATATTTTCTTGTGCCTTAGTTATCAGCATGATATGAGATATGATCCGGGACTTGCTATTAAAAGGTCACAATATACGATCCAAAACTAGTTTTTAAAAAGAATGTATTATTTACAAACGACCGATATTTCTTTGGGAATTAAACCAAAAGAAAAAAAAAACGCAAATATTGTGTTTATTTGTATACGTAATTTGACACGCACCACTAGGACTCTGAGAAAGCGGTTGAAGTCATCTGGCCATGCTAAACTTTCAAGACTGTATGAGTGGAAACAGATGTTTTTAAAAATCTGATGACGATAACAATATTAAAATTGCTTATAAGGGGAAAATAAGTCTATTCACCGAATTTATATTCTGATAGTGGCTGTTATATTCCCAATGCATCAGTTTGTTTTAGTATATGCGTATTGGGGTGTATTGTTGCAAATTTACACAACTTCTGTTTATCTAAAGAATATGTACTTTATTTAGAACAGAGCACTATATTAAATCTATGGAAATAAAAACTGTTGGAAATCATGAAGTATTTGAACTTGTATTTTATTTAACAATCATATTGATGATCGAAACAGAAATGTGAAAAAAAAACTCTCATAACGAAATGAGTACTTAGAGTAATGTTATTTATAACGTATCATTATCTTGTTTATTCAAAAATTAAAATAAAATGGCTATAATTTGTTCGAAATTTATAACCTGAGCATATCGATCTAGATTATTTATAATCATAATTAAATTTCATCATGTATGAAGACGAAGTTCGCTATGGGCAAGTATACTCTGATTATTTTGTTTTTTTTTAGATTTATTAACGTAATACTTTTTAAAAATTAGATCAATGTATATCTTACACACACACATATATATATATATATGTATATATATATATAAGTGTGTATGCATACATAACTATATATATATATATATATATGTGTGTGTGTGTATAACTCTATATACAGTGATGATAATATTTATTGGAACGGTAAAATAAAAGTTAAATTTTGTCTAATAAATTCTAAAAAAGGGATTAAATTAAAGAAAATAACAAAGTATATTATGTATTTTTAACTGGCCTTTCCGATGCAGCAATCGGATTTTAGAAAAAATAAATAACAAAGGAACAACTAACATAATTGCAAAAAACCCTTGTTCAAAATTATTGGCACGATTTATTTAATAATCAATTGTATAGCCTTTGACCTTGATTACCTTCCTCGGTCGCTTTTCATACTTTACAACCAAGTTGTTGCACTCTTCAGTAGTAATTTTAGCCCACTCTTCCTGACAATAATCCTCCAATTGAATAAGATTCTTAGGCTTCCTTTGCATTACCCTCAATTTTAATGTTCTCCATAAATTTTCAATTGGATTAAGGCCTGGGCTTTGTGATGGACACTCCAAAACATTAATATGATTGTCCTCAAGCCATTTCTTAGTCAGTTTAGCCGAATGCTTTGGGTCATTATCTTGCATAAACCACCAGCGACGACCAAGTGAGAGATCTTTAGCAGAGTCTTTCAGGTTTTCATCCAATATTTTAACATAATCTTCCTTTTTTATGCTACCTGTGACCTTAACAAGTCGCCCTTGTCCAGAGGCAGCAAAGGATCCCCAAAACATCAAACTGCCTCCACCGTGCTTCACTGTGGGTATGGTGTTCTTAGGCAGGAAAGCTTCGCCAGATTTTCTGTAAATATAAGACACTTTATTATGGCCAAATAACTCTATTTTCGTTTCGTCAGTCCATAGAACACGTTTCCAGAATGCAACATCTTTATCAATATGACGTTTTGCAAAGGCTAGCCTTGCTTTCAGGTAAATAGGCTTCAATAAGGGAGTCTTTCTCGGACGACATGCTTTTAAACCAGCTCTCTTCAAAACTCTACCAACTGTATGTCGAGATACATTCACTCCAGAGGTGCTCTGTTCATCTACAATCTCTCCAACAGAGATCCTTGGGTTTTGTTTTAATTGTCGAACAATTTTCCGTTCATCTCTTGGGGAAAGAATCCTTTTTCTCCCTCTACCCTCTAAACTCATAACGTGGCCTTGCGATTTGAACTTGTTTATTATGGCTCTAACAGTGGATTTGGGAAGGTTTAGCTTCTTTGAAATATTATCATAGCCCTCCCCATTGGTATGGCATGCTACAACAAGCTTCCTGACGTCTTCGCTGTGTTCCTTAGTTTTAACCATTGCGATTGAGAATTATAATTTAGTCACTTGTAATAGTTTAAATAAATCGCTATCTCAAAATTATCTGAAAAAAATTATTCACTGAATTAGCGTAAAACAAGCATAATATGGCTATAAAAAAGTTCAGAAAGCACGTAAACCGGAAATTGATTGATATTATACTGATACTAAAGGAAAAACGAAGCCGTGCCAATAATTTTGAACAAGGGTTTTTTGCAATTATGTTTGTTGTTCCTTTGTTATTTATTTTTTTTTCTAAAATCCGATTGCTGCATCGGAAAGGCCAGTTAAAAATACATAATATATTTTGTTATTTTCTTTAATTTAATCCCTTTTTTAGAATTTATTAGACAAAGTTTAACTTTTATTTTACCGTGCCAATAAATATGATCATCACTGTATATATGTATATCTATATATATGTATGTATATATATATATATATATATATATATATAACTATATAGATATATAACAATATTTATATATACCTATATATATAACAATAAATATATAACTATATAACTATATGACTATATAATGATAATTATATATATATACATTTATATATACATATATATAGAGAGAGAGAGAGAAAGAGAGGGGGATGGAGGGTGTAAATATATTATATATATATATATATATATATGCAGACACTTTTAGAAATAACGCTGTTAGATATAAATGCATATTTGCGCAAGCGCATAGAAAGATGTAACGCAGTGTATGATTGTGAAATTGTATTTATTTCATCGTAGATACATCCCTGCACAAGCTTGAAAAATGTATATAGCTCCTATGTTTGAACGATATGGCAATGTAATTAGAGAATGAAAGATCTATTATCTGCAAAATTATTCTGCTACCTTGTTGGAGAATGTGATGGCTTTACGTAATACACCATGTCACTTATGGGAAAATGACGTCAAGCACGACCAGATATATTTATAAATATAGAAGGTTGTGAGATGTATACAACGCTGTCTAAAAATATAAAGAACATATTTTCTATATTATTAATAGGGTTGGGACCATTAATCAGAAATGGAATCGGAAACTGGAAGAATCGACAAATATAGAGGTTTCGGAATCGATATTGGACTCAAACAATTTGCTGCCTATTTTCCGATGCCAAATCGATTCTTGTTAATTGTCGTTTTTATTTGATTTTGTTTAAAGCAAACTATTCCATTGCTAATTATAATGAGAAAATAATAAATATTTATTGATTTTAAAATACCAGTAAATCTAAAATATAAAGATCATCCTCCACAAGTTTAATTTTACGTTTACGAAAATATCTGCATATTAAACATGTGCTTTTACAGATATCGGGGAAAATAACAAATATATAGATTAATATTAAGAGATGAGGAAAGAATCGGGATCGATAATTGCATCGGAATCGGGAATTTACGCAGGAATCCATAATTGTATCGAAGTCGATAAAAATTATAGAAATAGTCCCATCAAAATTTATTAATATATTTATTGTGGTCAGGGGATTCCAGATCGATGATTAAATAAAAAAAAAACAAGGATTGAAACAATGGTAATACATGTTGAAATATTTACTCTTGTCTTCGTAGTATTAATTGTATGCATCGGTTTTAGGCGCCAAACAAGTACATACCAACTATACCTGTTCATTAAGTAATTGTCTCGCTTGTATATCTATATGTGAATTGGCTTCATACTGCGAAAAAATATGTTTTCATCAGAAAATACACACATCTAGGATTGAAATAATCAGACATACTGTTTATTAAGACAAGGTATAATGTAGAAATGAATATCAATAATTGACGTACATATGCTTTTTTTAATTACATTTTCACCCCAAACAAGGCACATTGCCACTTTGTTGTAGGGGGATAATATCAGGGACATAAGCATCAGGGGTACTTTGTAGGAAGTTGAGCAGCAAGATTACTGTTCACGTTGCCCTTGAACTCCTGCATATCAGTACAGTTGGGGAAGCAGTGACCCGGAAGGGAATTCTAAAGTCTAGCTGTTCTGGGGAAGAAACTACTGGTGTAGAAGTCTCTCTTGCATCTATTGATCTCTACTGTGAAGGGCTGGGATTTAGGGGCTGTTCGGGTGTGTTAGGGGTATTTACGTCGAGGGAGCACAAGTGTTTGCAGTTCGTCAGAGCATTCGCCGTTAAAGTACGTGTATAACAGAACGAGGGATGAAACATTTCGTCAATGAGACAGATGAGTACCCATCAAATTGGCGACTCTCTTTTGAACATTGTCCAGGAGCGAGCTACTAGGGGCAGATGCGCCAGCCCAAATATGACAACAATACTCCATACATGGGCGAATGGTGGCATTATACAGGTATAGGATACTTTCAAGCGTTAATAGCTTTCTAACACGGTTGAGAGAACCCACCTTCTTCGCAGCGGTCCTGACAATATTCTCAATGTAATTGCTCTAACTCATGTTTCCTGTGAACGTTAGGCCGAGGAGTTTAAAAGGTGTGCTATCACATAGAGCGGTAGGAAGGTTTCTTGTAATTATTTAAGGAAATAAGTTTAGTCTTTGCAGCATGGAAGGTGACCATCCATTTTGTCCCCATTCCACTACGGATCGGAGGTCTTCCTGTAGTGTTTCTTCCATTTCTTTAGATATGTGTTCATTTTTTTTCCTGTCGTGTCTGTTATAGAGCGCGGTGTCGCCAGCATAGTGGAAGTCGGGGTAAGTTGAGCCAATTTTCCATTTTGGCTCTTCAGAACCCAAACGACTAATTATTTTGCAAAGACGAGTGTATTATTAAAAAATTCTTTTATTTGGGAACATTTTGAAACAAGTTGCAGTTTTCTGCTAGTACACCTAAAACGACCATGTGCTTTACAAAAATGCATATCAAATGGCTCAACTTGCCCCGACCATGGGGCAAGTTGATCCAACCTCTGGGGTAAGTTGTGCCACACAGAGGTAAGTTGTGCCACGCAAAAATGTGTTGCAAATAAAGAAAGAACAAGCCCAAAATTGTTGCTGTGGTTATAAAACAAATTATAATAATGAAGTAGAAATCTTAATTACAGCGAATGGACCAGCACAAAATTTGAAACATATATCTGAAAGTAAGTTAATGAAGTTGCCACTGTGACAAGTCACAGCTGAAAACGAGCTGGCTAGAACAACGGACAGAACTGCCAACACTATTTGGCTGTGGCAGCTTGTAAACAACATATTCTGCACTGAAACCCGCTTCGTCCTTTGGGTTTGGAACAAACACAGGCTTGTCCGTTCCTACCTTCCCAGCAACTTTTGGAAGGAAAACACCTTCAAACTCGAAGTCCTCCCCGTTGAGAGTGTCATCATCAAATTCAAAATCTGAATCATCAATGTCACTTGAACATGGGGTTTTAGATCTCGGGGGACATGACTTTTCCCACCAGCATTGAACAAACACTGCTTTGCTTTTGTTAATAGGCTCCTCTTTCTATTTTCAGAAAGGGCTATCAGCTTCTGTCGGTCAGGGCTGTCAGTCAAAATCTTTGATCTGCCCTTTTTGTGACCACCTCTTCTTGCCTTTCTTGGTGCTGCTTTCGGAAATGGCTGAATTACAGATGGTGAAATGTATGGACGATGCATGAAATCATGTGAGCTAGATGAAACACAAGACCCAGATGCGGATGGTTGCATAAGATCATCGTCTTGCTGTTTTTGTGGTCGGACATCATCACTGTGCACGGGCAAGACTGCTCCAGGAACCTCACCTGATTGTCCTGCATCTTCCACAGTAGAATTTGCCTCAAGGCTTTCGTCAGCCAAATTTTGCTCACAGTCAGTTGGAAGAGAAAGGGGAAAAGTCAATTTCACTAAAGATGTCCCGGTTAAATGGATGAATGTCCGAGGCTTGGAATCCAGC
The DNA here is from genome assembly GCF_053919585.1 of Euprymna scolopes. Lineage (NCBI taxonomy): Eukaryota > Metazoa > Mollusca > Cephalopoda > Sepiida > Sepiolidae > Euprymna > Euprymna scolopes. Next base: position 25,263,566 of record NC_136485.1, read on the forward strand.
AGCAATGTTCAATGGTGTCATGGCAATCAGCTGGGCTTGGTTCACTAGAGCTGGGATTTCATATATTGTTACTGTTTTCCCTGTATTGGATCGTAGCCACCCATCCATGGCTCTGTTGTACGCTGTTTTGAAGGGTCCATACACTGACCGGTCGAGCAGCTGGAGACGATTGGAAGTGTTTGGTGGAATGGTCAGTAAGACAACCTCATGAGATCTTGCTGTGTTCACAACATTCAAAGAAATGTGTGTGTCATGGTTGTCGAGGATTAAGAGGATTTTCTTTTCTGGTGAGCATCTGGTGTACTTGATGATGTGATTTAAATATTCCACCAACACCTTTTCATTCATCCAGCAACTTCGTGTTGTCCTCCCTATGCACTGTGTTGGTCCACCTCTGATGAAGTGATCTCTGTAGTGGACTCTGGGAAAGATGAACAGAGGAGGCACGACTGATCCAATTGCACTCACAGTGTACACCACCGTTACGAATTCTCCGCGTTCAGCGGAGATGATTGAACCAACTTGTTGCTTTCCTTTTTCTGTGACAACGACTCCAGGGTTTTGAACGGTGGTGCACCCAGTCTCATCAGCGTTGTAAATGTCACTTTGTGACAACTTGTACTTGTACATTATCTGACTCAGGTTGTTGAAAAATTTATCAACAACTGGGCGGTTGAAGGCTGTGGCACGCCTAAAAGATGTTGCTTCTGTCGCTCTAATTGCCAGGGGCCGGCGCTTCTTGAAGCCTAACCACCAATCATGTCCTGCTTTTTTTCTCACGATCCCAACTTGGTGGCAGATTGAGACAGTTTTTTTAGCAAACTCATATGCCAGTGTGCGACATCTTCCCAATGACAAACCATGAAACATGTTTGACAATTGTTTCACGTGGTCAGCCAAATCCCTTTCCATTTCAGGACTAAAAACCAATTGCCGTAAGGAAACAGGTGTGTAAGCAGTCCCTGCTGGTTGACTGTCTTGTTTGTCCATGTACCGCTTCAGTGTCATTCGATCAATGTTAAAGTCCTTTGCAGCCCTCCTCACTCTCTGACCTCCAGTAACAGCAGCAGCAGCCCGTTCCATAACGTATGTAGGAGTTTGTCAACGATTTATCTTTCGCACGTAGTGGCGCATGTCTGGTGGGCTTTTTTTTCTGTGAAACACACAAAAAAGAAAAATGAAGTTAACACAATAAATCCGATAATGATGTAGAATATTACTAGAGTAAACTAGTTGATTCAGTGGAGTTCCTGGCATAAGTCTGGAACATTGAACAATGAATGCCAGAACAGCTGGCATTTGTAGAGAGGCACCTGCCTCTCCTGGCATGTTTAGCCAATCAGGCGCCTCCAAATGAAATAGCCCACCATGTTTGACTAATTGTAGACTAGTCCATAATGGTGGAGAGGGGAGGTAAGTGAATTCTTGATTCTACAATGATAATAATAATAATGTTAAAAATAATAATCATCATAGTAATAATAAAAATAATAATTATTATTATTAGAATAACAAAGCGCCTGTACAGCATGCAGATTCCTATCCAAGCACGGCTTACATATCTTAAACATTTACCAGGTAAGCCATAGATCTAATTCCTATACATGTAGATCATGCAACTTATACAGCATGCATTTTGAATTCACTCTATAACAGGCCTACTGATGTGGTTGCACATTCCTCTGTTTCTTGAAAACGTGTAAAAAGACATATGGGGCAAGTTGAGCCAGTGGCACAACTTACCCCATTAGCATTGGCTCAACTTACCCCAGTCTGACCTCATTGAATTGTCTGTTCAAATGCATGCATCTCATGTGTGGTGAATGTAAAAATCTTTTACAGGTATGAAGGCAAGTAATTGAACAAACAACTACCATATATTATATCTAATCAAACTACTACTACACACAAGAAACATGCACTCACCTCTGTAACGCTTTATTTTACTTTTTTGGCACGAAATGTGATTTTCTTTTACTGCATCAACCTCCGATATTGGTTCAGCAAAACAAAATGGTGGAGGTTAAAATCACGTGATCAGTTGTTTATAGACTGCATACAAACTTGGATTGGCTTAGTCAATTGTGGTTAAAAGGGGGTGGCTCAACTTACCCCTATGCTAAACTTACCCCGACTTCCCCTACATACCTATCGCACAGACAATTTTCTCAGGGAGCTCATTTGTCAATATAAGGAAAACTGAGATCCAAGGATAGACCTCTGAGGAACTCCCGCATTTATATTATATTGTTTAGATGTACGACCGTCGAGGACAACCTGGATTTTTCTCTTATCTAAGAAGGATCTAATTATTCCAGTGATGCCGTATGATCTGATTTTCTTGAGAAGACCTCATGCCATACCCTGTCAAAACCTTAGATATATGTAGAACTACCGCTCTACCATCCCCCGCTTTGTCAAGTGACTGTCATATACGTTCTGAGATTACAGTTAGGATGTCTGCTGTGGAACTGTCATACCTAAATCTATATTGTTGGTCAGTCAGAAGTAGTTATATATATATATATATATATATATATATATATATATATATATATTGTTGGTCAGTCAGAAGTAGTTATATATATATATATATATATATATATATATATATATATATATATATATACTTACTTACACACACATACACATATATATATATATATATATATATATATATATATATATATATATATATATATATATATATATATAAGTAGCATGGAAAAGAACGGGGGAAACAAGCAAACAACGAAAAAAAAAAGAAAAGGCAGTAACGATGCAGCTAGCCTGCCAAGGCACGCTGTATACAAATGTAGGTTCCTTGGTGCATATTTTATTGGTTTGAAAATGTAGGTATGTTTTCGCCCATTTCCATGAAATTTAACAATAGAATAGGATCATAATCTTCAAATCTCACCAATTCTCATGTAGTTTCTTTCTCTAGAACAAAAGATATGAGAGCCACAAAAAAAATTGTATCGAGTACAATTGTATATATATATATATATATATATATATATATATATATATATATATATATATATATATATATCTTCCTATATACCTATCGATTTATATATATATTTATATATATATATATATATATTCATACACATATGTATATATTATTATTAATATTATTATTATTTTTATTATTATTATTTTTATTATTATTATTATTATTATTATTATTATTATTATTAATCTTACTGTTAAAACATCGGATTTTTTTCTTAATACTTTAATATTGTTTCAATCAACAGGAATATAATATTATCCTGCCGATCTTTTAAACTTTTCAATTTTTTTTTTGTCTGGAGATACTGGCAGGATAATATTATTGTCCTGTCGATTGAAACAATTTGTAAGTTTTTAACAAAAAAAATCAAGATTAAAACAACAACAACAACAACAGAAACAACCACAACAACAATAATAATAATAATAATAATAATAATAATAATAAAATTAATAATAATAATAATAATAATACCATTAATAATAGTAATTATGATGCTGGTAATAATAATAATAATAATAATAATAATAATAATAATAATAATAATAATAATAATAATAATAATAATGAATATATGATATGTATGATATATGCATATATATATATACATATATATATATATATATATATATATATATATATATATATATATATATATATATATATATATAGAGAGAGAGAGAGAGAGAGAGAGAGAGAGATGTATATATGAGATGGAAAAACTAATGACCCAGAGTGTGCAGTTTGCTTAGTTACATTTTTACTTAACTTCGGACATTAATGAGATTAGCATATTTTTATAATTTTTACGGGCATAAAACGATTCAATCAGTGTCATTAGTTTTCCTTTAATATAACAGATTAATGGACATTTTCCAAAAAATAATGGCCTTGATTGAGAGGCGAAGAAATCTGTCTGCTATGGTTTACAATGATTTTAAATAACAGTAAGTTGATATTAATTCAAAATATTTCTGATATTTTATATCTCCCTTTTTGGTTTTTATACATAAGGTAATTTCGACAGTGCATATGAATTAATTGATAATGGAGGTCACATCCAGTTGCTTAACTCCGGTCCGACAAGCAATATGGATTTAGGTAATCCCGTTCCACATCAGACCTCATTAATGTGATCTCTGAACGTATATATCGTTCACTAGACAAAACAGGGGAGGTTGCCGCAGGAGCCATCGTTATAACTTAGGCTTTTGACAGGGTATGGCACGATGGTCATCTAAGGAAAATTAGACCATTATGTATCACAGAAAGAACACATAATGTATTTAAATCCTTCTTAAGTAAGAGACAAAACCCAGGTTGTCCTTGTCAGTCGTATATATAAACAATATCATATAAATGCGGGGGTACCTCAGAGGTCCTTGGACGTTTTTATTCTTAAGATTCATAAATGACCTCCCTGATAATTTTTTTTTCTGATATGGGCATACTTGCTGATGACACTACTCTCTATAACAGGAACGAGGGGAAACCAAATGAGCATATATCTAAGGAAATGACAGAAACACTATAGGTTGACCTCCAATCTGTTGTGGAACTGGAGCAAAAATTGATGGGCACATATAATGCTGAGAAGACTAAGCTTGCTTCCTTCCATAATCACAAGAAACCTTCACTACCACTAATAGCATTGGCCAAAAACACATACCCTGAATGTACTTCCATTAAACTCCTCGACCTAATGTTTACAGGGAACATGAGCTAAAGTAGGTACATTGCGAGCATTGCCAAAGCTGCTGTGAAATCGCTGGGTGCACTCTAACGTATTAAAAAGCTACTTACGCCTGAAAGTATACTTTTCTTCCATAAGCCAACCATTCGCTTATGTATGGATTACTCTTTTCACATTTGGTTTGGTGCATCTGCTTCTTGCCTCCCACACCTTGACAGAGTTCAAAAGAGAGTCACCAACTTCTGGGTCCTGTAATGTCATCTATGATTTAGCCTCTAGCCTATCGATTAAATATTGTCCCCTCTGCCTGTTCTACAAGAACTTTAGGGGTAAAGTCTATGATGAACTACAAACACTTGTAACCCCTCGACTTGAATCCCCCCCAAACGGAACAAGTAGCTAAGTCACACCCCCTTCCCAGTAGAGATTCCTAGGTGTAAGGTACCCTTTGGCTCTAATAGTTTCTACCCCAGAACTGGTATACTCTTGAACTCTCTTCTTTCTCAACTGTACTAACATACAGTAGTTCAAGTGGTTTCTGAACAGACATCATGCTGCTCATCCACCTTCATAATACCCCTTCAATTATGCCCCCATAAGTGTCCCTACTTCCAAGTGGCCTTGCGCCTTGTTTGCGGTAAAAATTAAATTACAAAAAAAAAACATATATTATTTGGATTCAATTCTTCCCATGAAGTTATTTCAGATCATTTAAACCAGAGCAGAAAATGTTTAGTATTTCCTATATACAAGCAATACGTTTTGAAGAAAAAAGTAAGTGTTCGTAGTGTCCAGCCAGAGTGAAGTTATAGAGGGGGATTTTGGTCCATTTGATGGCGGTTTCATGTTTTTCTTTTTCCATGCATAGCAGACACTCACATATAATCACATACACATATACATACATGTACATATACCCACGTACAGACACGCAAGTATATACACATCTACACACGCATATGCACAGAAATATATGTAGGAGAATACATCTATATATACCCATCTATACACTCACACACGTACTCACACACATTAACCCACTAACATATCACACACATATAGGTTAATTGTTTGTGTGTCTTTTCCAATCAAACACACACATGTATACATGTACTTAATAATTCACACATAAGTACACGCACATACACACATAAGAATGAGAATAGGTAGGAGGTGATATATACATACACGCCCACTCAATCACACACATACATATACATGCACACACACTATCTATATACATATATACGTGTATGCACATACCCACTCACATACATACGCATAGGTATGCAGGAACACACATATACATATACACACACGCATATATATAGATACATATGCAGGGGCTCACACATGCGCATACATTTATATACACACGTACACAGAGGAATACATTTACCCACCCATATATATGCATACATATATATATATACACACGCATACACAGATTCGTATACATTTATCCACCCATACATATATATGGACACACGCACCCATCGTCAAAACACAAACATATATTCATACACCCCTACCTTACATATATATTGGCTGTAATTTTCTTTCTTTCCTAATTCAAGTACAATGCATACATGTATTCAGTCACCAAAATCATATGTGCACGCACGCACACACACAAACAAGATGGAGGATAGATAACAGATGATATATATACACAACCACGCACACACACGTAAAAGCATACATACATATACCCACACACACACACACATATATATATATATATAGTTATATATATATATATATATACGCACCTATGTATGTACATAAACATGCACATACACACGTATAATTTCTAATTGTTTGTTTAGTTTAGGGAAGTGGTATTATACTGGATATGGATGAGCGCGCCCGTTAAAGTGGGCGGGGCTTTATTGTGCTTGTTTTATTTCGTGTGTGAGGGTGCACATTTACCTACATATGCATGCGTGTAAATTAATTTTGTGTTTTGCCTATTTATGTGTATACTTATTGAGAGATGGTTAAAGCGGAGTTGAACTTTGCTATGAAGTTTTTTTCTTGTCTTAGTAAGTAAAAGAAGTTGTCAGTTTGGAAGATAGGGGGGATCTCGAATTTGCCTCCACTGCATGTGTGTATATGTTGTGATACATGCAGGTGTCTATTTTCAGCGATGTCGATGTTGGATCGGTGTAGGGCTGCTCTGTCACTAGATTTTTTTTTGTGGCGCCTGTGCAGAATTTATCGCATACTGCACATTTTATGGCATGGACCAGGTTTTTTGAGATGCAATCAAGATTTTTTAAAAATTTTAAATATTTGTATGGGGTTCGGGAATGTGTATATGTTTCCTTCTAATATTATGTTGCAGACTCCACATCGTTGTTTGTTGCATTTTGTGAGTTATTTTGTTGTGTCTTCATTGTTTGGATGAAGTAAGAATGCGTTTTAGGTTTTTGGGTTGGCGTTTGCTTTTTATTATTTTTGTTGTTTTAGGAAGGCGTTTAGTATGCTGTTTTTTTTTAAGTAAGACGACGTTTTTGTTATTTCTGTGAAAAGCTCTGGGTTGTTTGTGTTGTGTGTGGAGACATATGTTAGGATTTGTTCTTTTTTTCCTTCTTGAGTTGTTCTCAAATCTTCTCCTGGTATATTCATCGCAAGTGTCCGAAGGTGATGCGCATTCTACGTGCTAGGGTAAAGGGAATGGTTTTTGATGAGCTTTAAGGGTGGTGAATTTTAAAGATTAGGTAGTGTTAAAGATTAGGTAGTGTTAAAGATTAGGTAGTGTTGGGTGTCAGTAGGTTTACAGTAAATGTCTATGATAATGGTATTATCTTTAATCTTTATATCTTTTATATCTTAGAATTATCTAGGTATTATCTTTTATCTTTATATATTTTATATCTAGGATAGGCAATTCCGTAGATGTTGTTCTATGGTAATTAAATGTTTCGGGTAGTTTCTGGAGTATGGTGTGTAAGTCTGTAATGCCCCCCATGTGGGGTTACACAGGATGAAGCAGTCATCAAGGTATATTTTCCAGGAGTCTATCCAACAAAGTCGTTACCTATAAAAGCGTTGAACCACTGTATAATATGCCGAAACTGTAAAATATCAAGAAGATTGTTTTATTGTTATATCATGCCAATTTACAAGGCTTAGTTTAGCCGAACTGATCAGATATTATACAGCAAAAAACTATACTATGTCTATGACTATACTTTAATCCCGCCCATAAGATTATTTCACGTTAATGTAGAGTCCTCTTTCATTTGTAAATATAAAGCACTGTAAAAGCAAGTATCTAAATAAATAGTTTTTCTCTAGACTATCAACTAATATTTCAATTTCGGAGAAAAATTAGTCTAATAAAGCAATAATTCGTAAATAAAATTTATCACGTA
>NC_136485.1:25274160-25301660 GCF_053919585.1 Euprymna scolopes
TATATATATATATATGTGTGTGTGTGTTTGTGCCTGTGTGTGTATATGTTTGTGATTATGTGAATGTAGACAACTTATTATAACAACGATAATTCATAAATAGCGGTATTATATCTAGGCTTATCCTTTTTGCATTATGTCCAGAGCCATATCTATGGACAATTTTCGAAAATAAAAATACCGCCGACCCTGTGCAATTTCTCTCATAAATTAATGCTTCGTTAAGATAATACATAATGTTCCCATACTAAGGAAATTGTCTAGGGTTTGCTACCTCGTTCATAATATTACTCAGGTACAAGACTAACAATGATAATGGATGAGCTGCCATCAGATAATTCACAGAATTAATGTATTTGCAACCGAATCAAATATATAGTAAACGTCTTGACGTTTTATTAAACGAGCAATCTCTATTGAAATTGAAATCCTTGTTATTTTTCAGTATAGAAGATATAGACTTCGAGAAGGCGTCCACTAATGTGTGTATATATATATATATATATATATATATATATATATATATATATATATATATATATATATATATATATGTGTGTGTGTGTGTGCGTGTGTGTGCGTGCGTATGTGTGTGGGTGGGTGTATACTCAAGAGTAAAATAAGTTTACACGCCAAAATCTCCTGTAAATCTAACAAGAGTAATAATATTTTGTCCTATACAGTTATTTGAACCATATAAAAATCCACAATAAGTCCCGCATAAGAAATAGCTATTGGTATAAAAGAACATAAATAATAATTTACAAGAATTTATTGTTCGATAGGATTGTCAAGGAGAAATGTTTACTTTTCCTTACTCTGCTAAGTTTCGAAGTATGTCTTCATTCTATCAAAAGTAAGAATGAATTATTAATCTCGCGGTTTCATGATTTTGCAGACACAAGGGTGAATGGCAACTAATGAACCTAATCATATGTGCATAAAATTTAGATACAAGCTTTTGAAACTCAAAAATGAAGTGCACAATTCAAGAAGAAAAATACAAGTAAAATCAAATGCATTTCTTCTGTTGGCCGAGTAGGCGAATTAATCATCAAATGCAAGTGTGCATGTCTACGAGCCCCAATTATGAGAGGCTATATTGACATAGCGATCTAAATTAACAATGGGAAACGAGAAGTATCCCCAAATAAATATGAGAAAACCAGTTTGCATGCGATCGAGAAAAGCGAATCGAATGGCATTACGATCTTTCATCGCCAGCGATAAGTTTAACTTCACTCTTATAATTATTTCGCTAGATTCCTTCACTACACTAATTAAAAAGAAACTCAGAGTGGGTCGATAACATACATCATCATCATACTCATCATCATCATCATCATATTCACCCGGGGGTGTTAACTCAAACGATCATCTAATAGTTCACTTTCAGAATATTTATTTCCCCCACCCTTTTTTCCTAAAACTACATATCTACTTTCTTGCCAGCTACTTAAATAAAATTGTTAATTCTATAATAGTATGTTGCGATGTATGTATTGTTCACATTCTCTATTTTTGCTTTAATATTAATTTGTTTCACTTTTTGATTTTTATTATGAGATTTTGTGTTTAATTCGTTCATGAAGTGTATGGTCTTCTCGATATCAATTGCTTCATTCTCGATAAATTAACAGGATTACAGAGATCTGGGGTCTCAGATTTCTTGTGGCTGAGTTGTGTTTGCATTCACCAGATGGAGGTGCCATTATTGCAGTTCCACCTATAGATGTTTATTGACCTAATCCATTGAATGGGATTTGTATTTCCGTTAGTTTTAGATGATACCAAACCTCTCCTTAGAGTAATTTTCCCCTTGCCTGATGTTCACTCCGGTTACGATACCCTCCGTATTTTGTGATGACTTCTCTTTAAATACAATGTTACCATTCTCATTAGTTGCTCATTTTCTCCTTCGGTTTTTTGTCTACGTCGGTAAATTTGGTTATCCTCTGTTTCCTCAGTATCATTTTGTTTACTTGAAATTAGAGGCAACACTTAGTTGGCTGTTCTGTGATATTCCTGTTTCTAAAATTATAAAAGGAGACACCATTCGCAGACTCTCCGTCTTGTTTGTTTTTTCTGGGTTCCCCTGTTGAATATAATTTAGTTAAAGAATAGTTTATGGTGCGGTATTTGCGGCTAAACATAGGTTTTACCTGTGGTTCTTTTATAGACGTAGAGGGATATGGATATGGAGGGCATTGTGCACTATCGCATTTCGAAAAGTATATAGAGAAACAGTAAAAAAATGAAGATGTGTAACAACGTATTTGTACGTAGTATAAATTTATAGCCCTTTTGAAAGAGATGTTGTGCCGTTTGTCCGCTTCAAATTACATTTATGATTTTTCATGGGATATTTATGATTATCTCCGGAGTTTTTCTCATGTATTGTCCTGTCCAGTCTTTTCTTAGGAAAATCATATTACGCCCTTTTCTAAGGCCGTGAATGCATTAAAACGTTATCTCGTACTCAAACTGCTCGGAAAACGAGTGATGGGCAGAGAAGGAGGTAGGTTAAAATAAGTGCGTCAAACATTAGTTTTTGGAAAGTTATTTTACAGTCAAGTTTCCCGATAAGGTTACGTTACTAATAAGTAATTAAAAAACTACGTTTTAAATGTAATTAGTTTTCATTTGAAAAGAAAAAAAACACTGTTTTAAGTATGTGTCTTTCTAGTGTTTTCTTTTTTTAGATTCGTGTACATCATCCGCCCATTTTCATAGCACCGTAAATGTATGAATTTTAAATCTCATATCCGAACCTACTAAGAGATGGTGATGAGTGGAAGACGAGACAATATTATCATTATTATTATTATTAGTAGTAGTAGTAGTAGTAGTAGTATTAGTATTATTATACATTTATTTACCTTGGTTACGTCTTTCGGACAAAACCAACGTCGTGGTAATTCCCAATGTATAACCCAGACGGTTACATTTCCGACGTTTCCCAGACCAGCAAGATGAACATGCCTCATTTCTGTATTTCTGACAACAGTTCCAGATGATTTTACAGCAAATGCACAACCCACTTGGGAATGCGTAGCTCGCTCTTATAATGGTAGAAATCACCCAAAATGCTCGCCCTAAAACTAGAGACCTACTGCTTAAAACAGCGAGGTATTACAAAAAGCCTGACTGGAAACTGGCGAAATACCTTTTCTCTTACAATGGAAAAGTGTGCGAAAGAGACCACTGAATAGTTCAAAACTGCAATTGAAGCACATGTTCCCACACGGAAAGTCTACAGGAAGCCCAACTCTCCCAAATGTTTTACTTCTACTTGTGCAGCAGCCATTGCTCAAAGGCAGCATGCGTTCCGCAGATTTAACCGGAAAAACTCCAGTTCCAACAGAGAGAAGTATATAGAACGTAGAAGTAACTGTAAGAGAGTAACAGCGACAGCTAAGATAGATTACACTGAACCCACCAGAAAACGCATCTAAGCACAGATATTAGGAACCCATATTTGGAAAATTTACAACAGTGTAGTAAATAATGGACAGTCAACAATCATGAGGTTGCTTGCATGGCAACCGACAAGACTAATCTGCTTGCCAGCCTGATAGTCTCCAACTCCACACTTGACTCGGCACACCGCTCCATCCCATATTTTCTTTTGCGGACACACGTCACACGAGACGATTTGAAAATCCATTTCTCAGGTGCATTGTATCATAAAATACCTAGACAACTCAAAAACATGTGGACCTGATCTCATCCCGGCTGTGCTATTAAAAAAATCTGCATTGAGATTGCTCCAGATCTCTCCACACTTTACAGACATGCCTAAAGGAATCTTGTTTTCTCGACTGCTGGATAGTCGCCTCTGTAGTAGCAGTCTTCAATAATTATGGTAAAAGAACTGACGCATTAAATTATCGCCCTATTAGCCTCCCCCCGCTTCTCGCCATAATATTTGAGTCCTTACTTAAGCAAACCCAAGTCCAACACCTAACAGCAGCTGAACACATGGCCGACAAACAATATGGATTTAGGCACGCCCGTTCCACATCAGACATCTTAACTGTAATCTCTGAACATATATACCGTTCACTGGAAAAAATAGGGGAGGGCAACGGTAGCCCTCGATATATCAACGACTTTTGACAGGGTATGCCACCTAGTCTTCTAAAGAAAAATAAAATCATATGGTATCACTGAAAGAATACATAATGTAATTACATTCTTCTTAAATAAGAGAAAAATCAAATTGTCCTTGAGGGACGTACGCCTGTACCATATGATAAAAATGGGGGAGTACCACAGAGGTCTATCATTGGATCTTTATTATTTCTTATATTCATAAATGGCATCCTTGATATAATTGTTTCGGAGATGGGTATATATGCTGATGACACCACTCTCTATCATAGGCACGTGGGGAAAACAAATGACAGAAACACTAGCGGATGGCCTCCCATCTGTAATGGAATGGGAATAAAAATGGATGGTCACATTCAATGCTGCCAATAATAAGCTTACAAGGAACCTTATCTACCAAAAATAGCAATGGCCAAGAACACATTAGCTGAAAGTACGTCCTATAACTCCTCGACCTTACTTTTACGGGGAACATGAACTGGAATAGATACATTGAGAACATTGCCAAAGTGGCTGCAAAGAATGTGGAATCTCTCGCCGTGCTAGAAAAATACTTACGCCTCAAAGTATCCTGTAAATCTATGAGGACATCATTCGCCCATGTATGGACTACTGTTGTCATATTTGGACGGGTGCATCTGCAGCTTATCTCTCACCCCTGGACAGGGTTCAAAGGAGTCGCAAACATGATAGCTACTGAAAAGTCATCTAAACTTCAGCCTCTGTCTCATCGACGAAAGTTTTTTTTTATCATTCTGTCTGTTCTACAAGTACATTTATGCTGAATGCTCTGACGAACTACAAGCACTTGTATCTCCTCGACGTGACTACCCCCGACAACCCCGACAAGCAACTAAGTCCCACTCCTTTACAACAGAGATCAGTTGGTGTAATAAAGCCTTTTACTCCAAAAGATTCTTCCCCAGAACTGCAGGGATTTAGAACTGCAAAATTAGCGCCCTACTTTACAGTGGCAGTGTGGCGTGTGGGAATGAAAATTTATATTTTTAAGCTGTTGATAACTATATATATATATATATATATATATATATATATATATATATATATATATATATATATATATATATCCACAATATAATGAGTGGCTTCCGGGCCTTGATAAGTGGTGATCACTGTGTAAAAAAAAAAAAAAAAAAAAACAACGTATGGCCAAATGTTTAATGGCAGAAAAAGAAAACGTATATAAATAAAATACACAAGAATTAGTTATGAGACCCTATAAATTGCACAACAAGAATTAGTCCAAATCAGATAATATCTAATGCGCAGAGTGACATTAAGGCTACCTTCCGTCATTGTTCACTGATAAGGAAAATATCGATGTAAGAATACGTACATTGTGTTTTCGAATGATGTTGCATGCCCAGACGATCCGATTATGGAACATACACCGCAACAATTTTGCCCGTTACCTGACATGCAGGCTAGGGCATGTACTTAGTGAATAATTGTTTAATCTTAGAATTTCATGCTACTTTTTTAAAGCATGAGATGAGGTTGAAGGATTGGAGAAAACTTGTGAGCAATTTATCTCAGAGAATTTAAGGCTGTCTCACAGCATGAGCAACATCGTCAATGTATCATATTCAGACGTTCTGATTATGCCTATGCTTATTATTAGTCCCACAAGAGGCTTTCACACAGGTCATATGAAAATCTCATTGAATACAGCTTTTGGTTTTCCCTGGAAGCTGAGTGACAACAAGTATACCCAGATTATCCACTACGCTCCACTATTTCGATGACATTTACAAACAAATGTGCAAATGTAGTTATTATTATTATTTTTATTATTATTATTATTATTATTATTATTTTTATTATTATTATTATTATTATATTTTTATATTTTATATACACTAGAAATTAATCTAAAAAAAGATCAAAACAAATTGTGATGAAAAAAATATTGATATGTTTGAATGTGGGAATGCTGAAAAAGAAACTTTCGTTCTTGGAGTTATTTTTATTCAGTTTCATTATTATTCAAACAAGCACATTCTAAACAGAAGAGCTACCGTTTAGTATTCTATTCCTGCACTGTCGTCATATTTTGCATAACAATCGTCGATTATTTTCAATAATTTCTGGAACAGATCAAATAGCAATTTGTGCACAACAACCCAAATAATATATTGTCATTGTTTTAAAATCAAAACAAAACAAATCTATCTATCTATCTATCTATCTATCTATCTATCTAACTCTCTCTATATATATATCTTTCTCTCTCTCCTTCTCTCTCTCTCTCTCTCTCTCTATATATATATATATATATATATGCCTTGATAGAGTACAACAATAGATTTCGTGGTTTAGTGGGGAATGCCCTTTTCTCTTCCCTTCTACCTCTCTCTCACAAAATAGACCTTGCGAACCATTCTTTGTTTTATCGTTTTTCCATTGCAGATGCTCGTCTGCGATCCAATCTCTACCCCCTAGCCAATCTTACACGGTTATATCAATTGCAGGTGCTCGTCTGAGCTCCAATCCTGCTCACCCTAGCAAATCTTTCTTGAAAAAAACACCAGTCTAGCTGAAACCACTGTCTATAATGTTCCCCGGTCTTTATCTGTGCCTAAATCAAAACGTAGATTCCATGAAGAAAGCTTCTTTCTCAGAACTGCACACCCTTGGAACTCTCTACAGTTTGCCTGTTTCCCTACTAACTTCAACATGCGCGCCTTCAAGTCCAACATAAAACATTCCTGATGAACCGCCCCATTAAGTAATGATATTTTATAAAATCTCCAATACTAAGGAATACTGCAACACTATCCAATTAATTGTTGTACACAAAAAAAAACCTTTATCTCCGAGTGGCCTCAGGGCATGGATAAAATGTGACGTCCATTTAAAATATATATATATATATATATATATATATATATATATATATACATATATATGTATATATATATATATATATATATATATATATATATATATATGCACACACATTACACATTCTACTGTGTTTTAATTGATCCTTTTCTAGCGTCACATATATCTACATTACCATTTAGACATGGCGCTAGAAGCATTGATTGGACTATCTCAACTTCGCTATTTTAAGGTTTTGAATAGAGAAGTAATATCATATATATATATATACATATATATACATAGATATATATATATACATATATATATATATACATAGATATATATATACATATATATATATATCTATGTATATATATATATATATATATATATATATATATATATATATATATATATATATATATGTATATATTTGTAGTCATGGACATTTAGTCCTGTTCGTTGTATTACAACTCATCAGTGCCGCCAGATTAGCATCTCTCCCAAGCCAAGGATAGAACCTAGAACAGTCGTGTATACACACACACACACACACACACACACACACACACACACACACACACACACACACACACACATATATATATATATATATATATATATATGAGTGGTGTGTGTTTTTATACATCTGTATTTATGTATGTATATATATATATATATATATATATATATATATATATATATATATAACTACTTAATTTACTCACATAAATTTAATATACGAAAGTATAGATTTAGTCGTAAACATTAAGTATTTACTTCAAAAGTGCTCAATAAATAGGTGAAGCAAGTTAGTAATTTATAAAATATCTTTTCCCTCCTTTTTATATATATTTATATGAATATACATATGTGTACACACACATGCACACACATATATATATGTATATATATATATATATATACATATATATATATATATATACTCATACATATATGTGTGATCGTTTATGTATATTCATGTTTATTTAATTTATTTATTTGTTTGTTTTCTATTGTTATTGTTAGTTTTAAAGCTATTTTTATCGCTATCCTAGAGTGAGTTTTATTTTGTGAACACATATATGTGTGCATGTATATATATATATATATATATATATATATATATATATATATATATATATATATAAATATATATGTGTGTGTGCATGTGTGTGTACACATAGGTATATTGATATATATATGAAAAAAAGGAGGGAAAAGATCTACCTTAAACCACTAACCTAGTTCTAAAACACATCCTTTGTTCGATAAAATGCTTGCCCATTGGCTGATAGGAGGGGGTGCGGTGGATACTAGAAAACTGATTGGCTAACTAGAAATCCTAAACATATATAAAAACAAGAAACAACCACAAAAGTCGCGCAAAAGCCTGACGAATCTTACAGTGGATGAAACGCAGAATATTCAGTGTAGCTTAGTCGCCATATATATGTTATAAATTACTATATATATATATATATATATATATATATATATATATATATATATATATATATATACTAGCAAATGTACCCGTCGTCGACTGGGTTCAAAAACAACCTAGAGAAAATGGACACTGATTTATGAAAAGGAGGGGTTGTAAATGTGGGTTGCATTTGGGGGTATAAAAACCAAAGCAAAATATGATGAAAATAAAAAAATTGATAAACCGAATAATTTATTATAACCTGTTCACACTGAAATTCTAATCACAATATTCTATGGATTTATATTAAAAAAACATTGTTAAACTTTGTGACATATTTCCATTCTATGGGGGTCAGGTGCAAACGACCACCCCATAATTTTATTATACCGTATTTCTCCAAACTGAAACATAATAATCCAAGTATACTTACGAGGATAGATATGATATTATTGCCATTCTATGGAGGCCAGAATCAAAATATTCTAATGTACATCGATATCAAAAACACTTTTTTTTTTTTAGTTTTTACAATTTTTATTTCCATACTTGGGGGAAGGCGCGAACACACACCCCCAATTTTAATGTACCACCGTTCTGCCAGACCAAACATACCGTTTCCTGTGTCTCGATACACCTATCATTATATGTAATCATTTTTTTTAAATAGTTAATCATATAGGAACCTATTCGTGACCAGACACACACGCGTGCATTCAGCTTTATTTATAGATGTATATATATATATATATATATATATTTATATATACACACACACACATATATATATATATACATACATATATATACATATATACACATATATATATATATGTGGGTGTGTATATGCGCATATATGTACACACCCACACACACACACACACATATATATATATGTATATATATATATATATAAATATATATATATATATATATATATAAAATTCAGGCTTAATATATCCAAATGTAGGAACAAATAAATTTTACGAGTTCGTTAGATAGTACTCGATAACAAGAGTTAAGTATATTTTATTATTTATTCGCATGTAAACCGGTACATATCAGCCAATGAGACTTCGTAACGCGACCAAAAACCATTCGGCACTATACACAAAATATAAAATTGGTCTCTTCAAAAAGACTATAAAATTTGGGAGCTCTCTAAAAAAAAGAATTATTAACATGGAGAAGGAGTATTAATATATTTTTAATAAAATCTTTCAAACATTAGCATAATTCACATCGACTGCTGGATATATAGACAATATAAATCAGAAATGATAAAAGCAGGGTGTATTTTACCAGAGCCTGTGTTAGTGTTTTAGGAGTGATTAAAACTGATCCCCGGGTTTCATAAATCATGGTTGTTGATGAAATAACATTTCGTGTCGAAAAAATGATTCACCAATGTATTTGCTGATCAACAAGTTGCGTTTTTTTAAGTGGAATTGTGTTTATCATCCAAAAATATTTACTTGGCCGGTTTTATAACATGGCATCAATGTTCCACGCATTTGTATATGCATTTTTTATCTTATTTCCAATTTTAAAAATCATAACATTGCCCTTTTTTATTACATCGGTTTGTGCGGTGTTTATTTCGCCTTAAATTAATAGTAAAATCTCTCGATATTTAGTGTAGGAGTGAGGGCGATCAAGGTCTCTGGCCATTTTTTTCTTTTTCATCTTATATATAAACGGCTATATGTAGGTCTGTCGGTATGTGTATCTGACTGTCAGTCTCCATATTTTCAAACATCATCTTCTACAAAACTTAAAGTCACAGAGCGGCGTTACGGGCTGAAATTATTGGATTTTTTTACGGGCCGTTCTTTTCTGGGTCATTAGCTGATTTAAAATTTTAAGAGATCAAGAACGGGTCAACATGAAAAAAAAACAATCATTCTATATGTTGCGCATTCATCTTATTTGTTTTTTTAGTTTTTAATTTTTAATCAGTTTAGATGCCGTCCACGTTTATGCAATAAACACATTACCAGCTTAAAATACTACAGCTTCGGTTTCGGTTCAAGATGATTTCACCTAACTATTATGCTCCTTTTCACTAAAACTTCATATAAAAATTAAACTATGTTTTGCCCTTTTTATAATCTCGTACCCGACTAAAATCTCTACTATCATGTACGAGACACTTTTTTGTATCTGAGGGGATCTGGGTTTGAGTTCGTTATCTGTAGACTCGAACACGGCAAGGTCGAGTTTTATGAAATTTTAAGCGGGGCTATTTATATGTTTTACAGGGTAACTAGATATTTTTCTCGGAATAGCTTCGATTAGTGTCGATTATCGATAATCAAAATAACCTAATGACCGAAACAACAAACAAGTTTAAAAAAGGTTATCATTCGATATTATAGACCATTTTCACATACACATCCATTTATTGCTGGATCTAATTGGGGAAAGATCGGGGTTCACAAAATATGGAGGCTTCACCGCTTCTCGAGGGGGCAAAGTGCATCATATATTGTAGGGAATGTGTAAGGTATCATCTTGCACAAACAAAAATGAAAATTGCATTGGAGAAGTGTTATTACGCATAGTCCTCATAACTAATCAAAACAGTTTCTTGGAATTAGCAACACGTCTGTCGAAATAAACGTGATTGTTTAAAGTACTTCCAAATAAAACATTTTTGTTTTTACATAGTCATTACCAGTATTAAAGGCCAAGAGGTCGCTCGGTGATTAAGGTTAAAGAGTGTACAGTGATAAATTGGACAATATAGTAATCAGTAGTAATAAGAATTCGGTAAATTTGTTGACTAAAATAGAACAGTTCATCAATAATGTGTTTACGTTATACTTAAAGACAAACATATTGTTTCAGCTGAAAAGTAGGAAAACATAAGACATTCCATCGGTTTTCAGTTCCAAGAAAGAAGTTTGTTCATGGAATTTATGTTATGGCTTAGGCAGAGATAGAGAGTGGGGGAATTATATATAGGTTTTGCTGCTATACGAGTGTTTCTTGTGAAAGTTTGGCGAGGAGGGAATATTGATTAGAATTCAGACGGGCACTTGCAGATTAAGAAGAGAAACACTCACAAAATATCTTCTGTGAGAAAGAGGTTGCAAGGAAGGGAAAAGGAGATTCACTACGAGACTAATAAGTCTATTTTGGACGCTATCAAATCAGGATGTGTATTTTCTAGCAGCTTCTGCTCAGATATGGCGATGACACTCTATCCTTGCACGTACCTGGCTCTTATATAGATAGAGAATTGAATCATTAGTAAGATATCTACAGGATCGATAGAAGGATCACACCATTTTCCAGCGGTCTTGGCAACGGATTTAATGTATGTGTTCTATTCAGGTCAGGGGTAAACGTCAAGCCCAGAACGTTGTCAAAACCTGAAGCCTCCCGAGGATGAGAACCATTCATTTCAATTGATGCAAGATGGGGATCACAGCGTTTATGAGGTAAACATAAAACTTGGTTTTGGACGCATTAGAAGTAACAGACCACCCCTTTCCAAATTGTGCCACATGCTCAAGATCAGAGGAGAGAGAATCGAAGAGAGTTTGGTCGTTTACGGTCTTAAATGTGCTACCATAGAGTAGTGTATCCAGCATAAATGTCTACATATGATGTAAGAAGGTGACTTAGAAGATCATTAATATAGCCCATAAAAAGATTTGGGCAAAGGATGACCCCCTGATGATCTCCAGCATTAATACGGTGAGCTTCCGATTTCTGCCATCAACTACTACTCTTATGAACCTATCAGAGAGAAATGATTTAATAATTGAGAAGGCATTTTCAGCTATACCGTCGCTGGATATCAAGTGAAGTTAACCTTTATGCCATACCCTATGAAAGGCCTTCGACAGGCCAAGAGAAATCGCCATAGGAAGATAGAATCCGTCGAGAGTTTCTACTAATCCTATGAGATGTAATTGTAAGCACATCAGCTGTAGATCTAGCAGAACGGAAACCATATTGCGTGTAAGTAAGGAGGCTATTTTTGCTGATTTGGTCGGTTACTTCTCTGTTTAACACAGATTCCAGCAACTTACACTTGATGCACAGGGAACTTCTTGGCCTGTTCTGAGACAGAAATGACGATCACATGAATTCTAAAATAAAGGGCATGCTGATGAGATTTTACAGGGTGATGGGAAGCAATTCTACTTAACACAGCTTTTAAACAGTGTTGTTAAGTATGAGCGCTATTTCTAGTTGAAATTCTTTTAGTACTATTTTTTTGCATGAGGGGTCACCACTTATTAAGGCCAAGGAGCCACTCGGGGATAAGGGTTATTGTGTGTACACAAATCAGTGGGATAGTATCGTAGTAATAGTTAGTATTAGGGATTTGATAACGTGCCATTACTTAAGGGGGCGGTTCATCAGAAATTTGTTTGTGTTGGACTTGACGAAATCCAAGTGGAATTCGGGGGGAAAACAGGCAAGCGGCTGAGTGTTCCACAGCCGTCCAGTTCTAAGAAAAAAGATTTGTTCATGGAATCTACGTTTTGATTTAGGCACGGATAAAGAGTGGGGAAAATTATTGACAGTGGTTTCAGCTGGTCGGGTGTTTTTCGTGAAAGATTTACGGGGGGAACCGGAGAATGGAGATCAGACGAGCACTTGTCATGGAAATACAAAAAAAACAAAGACAGGATCGCAACGTTTCCTTTATTGGGAGAGAGGTCGCAGGGGAGATAAAAGGGCATCCCCCTACCAATCCAGGAAATCTATTTTGTACTCTGCCAAGGCAGGATAGACTGTTTTAACAGCTCCTGCCCAGATGTGGCAGCAGTACTCTATCCTTGGACGTACTTGTCTTTTATACAGATAGAGAATTGCATCATTAGTGAGATCTTCTGGAGCGGTAGAATGATCCCACAAGTTTCCCAGCGACATTGGCCACAGACTTGATGTATTTGTTCCATTTCAGATCAGGAGTATAGGTCAAACCGAGAAGCTTATCAGAAGATGGGGCCTCCCCTAGACGAGAGCCATTAATTTATTGATGCGAGATGGGGATCAGAGCGTTTATGATGAAATGATAGGAACTTGGTCTCAGATGCATTAAAGGTAACCATCACCTCTCCCCCCCCCCACTGAACCACGCACTCAAGGTCTGAGTAGAGAGAATCAGAGAGAAGGTTGCCATTTACGGCCTTTGATGTGTTGCCATAGATAGTCCTGGCATCAGCATAGATGTCAACGAATGATTTTATTATTTGTTTTGAGAGATCATTGATATAGATCAAGAAGAGAGTTGGGTCCAGGAAGGACCCTTTAGGGGAGGGACCAACATTAATACTATGCCCCTCTGATTTTTGCCCATCAACCACTACTCTTATGAGCCTCTCAGAGAGAATTGATTCAATGATCGAGAAAACATGTCCAGTTATACCGTAGCTGGAAATCTTGTAAAGTATGCCTTTATGGCACACCTTATCGAAGGCATTTGATATGTCAAGAGCAACTGTCCTAGAAATCAAACCTTTGTCGAGAGATTCGCCAAGTCTATGTGATATAACTGTTAGCACGTCAGCTTTAGATCTAGCAGAATGGAAGTCATATTGCGTGTCACTAAGAAGATTAGTTCTGCTGAGGCGGTTGAATACTTCTCTATTTAATATGGATTCCAGCAACTGAATTATTACACTCAGGAGACTTATTGGTCTGTATTGAGAGGGGGATGACTTATCATTTGATTTCTTAATACTGATGAGGTCTTCAAGGGTGTTGGAAAACACTTCTCTTTAAGGCAACGCTTAAACAGCGTTGTAAGTATGGGGGCAATTTATGGTTGTAGCCTTCTTAATACTATAATTGGAACACCGTCAGGTCCAGTTGCTTTACTGGAATCAAGGTTCTTGATTAGCTTGGCGATCTCACGCACAGATATTTGTATGTTACCTAGCGTGCTGTGTGTTGTAGGATCAAATACTGGGAGTTGATGACCTTCGTCGCATGGGGTAGAATTTGCTGCAAAGTTCTTAGCAAATAGTTTGACCTTGTCGGGTGCTGAGGAGATGACATCTGGTCATTGATAATGGTTGGGATAGAAGTACGCCTCTGTTCAGGATCCTATTTGCTATTTGCCAAAACTAGTGTGAAACAAGCCGCTGCTCAGCTACTTTGGATATAACGGATGTAGCATATATCTCTCTTGCATTTTTTATTACTCTTTTAAAGTGGTTGTCCGCGGTCCTGAAAACATTTTTATTCTCAGTGCATCTATTACGTTGGTAGCTATGGAAAAAGTGATTTCTATGTGCGATGGTAGCAGCACATACAGGGGTGAACCATGGTTGGCTGTTAGGTTTTAGTTGGAATTTCTTAGATGGTATGAACGAGTCTATGCCAACAAGTAACCATTCGGTTAGGTCTGATACTATAGAGGGCACATCCATTTTAAACATGGAATGGAGAGGTAGATCAGATATGAATGTACGGAAGCTATCCCAGTCAGCCATACAGTATCGCTATACAGTACGCTGGAGAGGTACACCTGTAGACTTATTATATTTCATTTTTATCTTAACTGATACGACAGAGTGGCTGGAAGATACCAGATGAGATAGAACGGCACATTAGCATAGCTCCGGGGTAGTGGAGAGAAAAAGGTCTAGAAGGCTTGCGTACTGACCAATAGTATCGGCCACACGGGTAGGCTCGCGAACAATTTGAGTGAGGTCATAGGCAATGGCAAAATCATGACAGAACCTCCCCTCGTAATCTTGCTTATCGGAAGTGGTCAGGCATTCCATGTTATGGAAGTTGAAGTCACCACATATGTGGATGATAGCCGAGGGGTGTGTAGATACGATGTAGTCAATTTTTTCCGATATACTCTTAATGATAGTAATCCGCTGTTCTGGGGGCGATAGAGGGCAAATATAAATGGGGTGGTGTAAGCAAGTGCAACGTAGAAGCATATATAAGGTAAGTTAGGGTCTTATCTGGATATATCCCTGCCACACTGGAAGCCATCTTTAATGTAGGCACATATTCCATGTCCATGGCGATTTGGGGGTCAGATTCAGATGTTAAGTATGAGTATCCATTAATTAAGAACTCATCTTGGAATTCAGTTTCGCTTAGAAAAATATGCCTGGTTTTGTCTCCTGTAATTGGTTTTCAACTTCTGGAAGGTTGCAACGTAGACCCCTGACGTAGTAGTATGGGTCTACGTTGGAGGATGGGGTTTAGTTTTATTCGTGTTTATTTTTAGATATTTCATGTTGAGGATGTGGGGATTTGTGGAACAGGTCAACATACATGGTTAGAGCAGTGCAGAGAGGAAAAGTAAGAGAGAAAAGACGGGAGTATTTTTGTAGCACATGATAAGGTAAAACCGTAACAATTACCCACTAGCATGGAATCGAAAGGCCCCACCAGAGAATACTGCATGGTCCAGAATCCATTCACTAAATGGCAATACAACAGCCCCAGTACTTTGCACCTGCTGATAGGACAGCATCCTTAGTGGTTAATTTAAGGTTCGGGTCCGTGACTATTTGGCGGCTAACTTCAGCCCCGATGAAAACGTTTACCTCCAGCATCCTTACTAGTGACATGGAAGCAAGCGTTTTCTTCGCCCTTTGTGAGAAACATCACTCATTTGAAATGAGGACTGGAGGACATAATTGGAATCCCGTCAGGGTCGCTTGCTTTACTGAAACCATGGTTGTTGATTAGCTTAGCAACATCACGTGCAGATATTTGTGTATAACATAGCGTGTTTTCTGATACAGGAGGACATTGACGATAGTTAGAATAGAGCACATGCTTCTGTTCATGATTCTATTTGCTATTTGTCAAAAAGAAGTGAGAACCAATCCGCTGCTCATCTACTTTGGACATGACGCACTGAGCATACAGCTCTCTTGCGTGATTGCTGGCAGTCCTGAAATCGGCTTTAGTCTCATTATATCTAGTATGTTAGAAGCTATGGAAAAAAGAGATTTCTGTGTACATGGCAGTCGCACGTTCTGGAGAGATTCATGGCTGGCTGTTGCATTTTTGCTGGTTCATTTCCAAAAGTATCAAACGGTCTATACCACAATTAACCATTCTTCAATGTCTGATACTATAGAAGACACATCTTTTTAAACATGGGACGCAGAGAAATATATGATATAAATGTACAGAAGCTATCTCCGTCAGCGAGAGATTATCAATATAGTACACGATGGAGATGCAAATATGAGGATGTATTACATTCTATATTTTGTATAAACTAAAATTGAAACAATTACTACCGCACTAGCAGTGATCAATAGTATGTGTGTTTACATGGAAACGTGGTGTTCGAAATAAATGGTTCTGGTTAATGCAAAATATAAGCATTATACTTTATCCTTGCATTTAACTTTGACACGAACAACGATATGAAATATAAATTTTCAAAACTTACATCAAATTCCCTACAGTGCAGTGTAGATTACGATATCTTGTGAACTTTGTACCTTCGAGAAGTACTTTAAACTTCCAATTTTGTGCATTGACATCTTTCCTCAATTAGATCAGGCAATCAATAGATTTAATTGAAAATTGGCGATTACATAGTTTTCAGTGATAATAAATATATGGGACAGACAATATTGGTTGATCAGCATTCAGTCCTGTCCAAAGTTGTTTCACGTTGCTAGTCATGAAATATATATATATATATATATATATATATATATATATACATATTATATATATATATATATATATATATATATATATATATATATAAACATCTGCATATAAAGGACAGAGTGTAGAGGCCTCGTTCTTCTCACTATTTAATTCTTTCGCGCTACTAAGCATGTAATGTAAGGAGTTGACCATTTTACTATGCGGGAAGAAAGAAGCAAGTGAAAATAAACAGGTGAACAACACATTGAAATAATGTCGTAGATGTTAATATATCTTTGGGGGCATTGCTCATTTTCAAAATCTATATTTATAATCTATCATTACTATGGTCAAATGTTAAATAATTGATAAACAATATATCCTTCTGTAAGGGAAAATACCATATTTCTTTACTCATTTGAGGGGTGTATTAATTTTAGTCGTTTCTCGATATTACTATTTGTTTTCGTTTGTGCGTTATGCTTCACTACGTTACCTTTTCTGGGCGGATTAGGTACAACAAAAGACAAAATGAACAGGAGATAGCCATGAGAGATTCTGCTGTTAGTTCTGCATCAATAAATTCAGAAAGCGCACTTCTGTCTTATTTAAAATAGTAACTAATACTTCGCTTGAATGAAAGTGTAAATTCGAGCAGATAGGATCGGATAAATAGTTTAAGAAAGAAATATTTAACAGTTAATCTTTTTTTAGGAAGGAGATTAAAGAATGGTTCGACCGTTAAAATCAATCCAAATTGTTGATTTGTGTCCACCGCAAGGCTTTCGTATATTAACACTTTACCACGCATAGAAAAGGTTCCTTTATATTCAAAAAATAAGAAGCAAGGTTTAAAAACTCAAAACATAAATCTTATAGCGAATAAAACAGAAACTTTACTTTTAAAAGTGTATATTTTATAATAGTATTCCCTATATAATATATATATATATATATATATATATATATATATATATATATATATATATATATATATGTGTGTGTGTGTACGTTCTTTATATATAATATAACAGTCATAAAAAATAGGTATAATTATTGTGGACGCGTTTCTGGATTTTCTATCTTAATTTTAATGTTACTAACAATATCTGTACTATATATATTGTGTTTTTAATGCACACGAATAAAACACGCCATCTCTCTCTCCATATATATATTAATATATATATGTGTATATATATATATATATATATTTATATATATGTGTGTGTGTGTGTGTGTGTATGTATGTTTCATTTTTATTACTGTTTTATCTGCTTAGTAGAAAATGTTTGGATTATCGAATCGTATTATACGGTCCAATAACGTCATATGGCATTACAGAAAAATATTTGTGAAGTTATTGTATCGATTATTACGATTTGGTATCGATTATTACGATTTGGTAACCGAAACATCTGTAACTAAGCAGATGAAACGGTAACAAAAAATAAGACATACATTTGCTATAAACAGTATTGGTCACTTTCTTCAGGTGTTATCTAATTACTATTTTTGATATATATATATATATATATATGTATATATATATATATACATATATATATACATTCATATATATATATACATATATATACACATACATATATAAATATACACATATATACATACATATATACACATATATACATATATATATATGCACATACATATATATATATACATATATATATATGCACATACATATATATCCATATATATACACACATATATACGCACATATATATACACACACATATATATACCCCCCCACACACACACATATATATATATATATATATATATATATATATATATATATATATATATATATATATATATGCATGCACATTTGTGTGTGAGGGCATTTCTCACTCTATGGATTTATCCATAGTAAATTTTTAAATATAATGTATAATGCATCCAAACATATTGGAAACATTTTAATCGGGTTACATCCGAAAAAAAAGTTTTCTTGTTACCCGCTCCAAACTGGAAAGTTGGTACGTGAGGTTCGTCTTTTTATCAATGTGTTTACTGTTTAATAATTCGCCTTAGTTAATCGTTCACATAACAGATTAAGTATGTTTAGCATAAGTAGGTTTGTAAACAATGTTCCAAAGTCCTGGAAATCTGGGCCAACGATAACTTTACTAGACTCACGGGATTTATAGTTTGGTTTTGGCTTCAACTCAAACATTTTTATAACTACCTTAGTAGCTCTACTTGTGTATTGAGCACTTTTCAAGTAAATACTTAATATTTATACATAATTTATACTTCCGTATATTACATTTATGTGGGAAAATGAAGTAGTTATATATATGTTATATATATATATATATATATATATATATATATATATATATATATATAACATATGTGTTTATTTTACAACCTGGTGGCTTGCTAGTGTGCGTGTATGTATGTGTGTATGTATTTAAGCACATATATATATATATATATATATATATATATGATTTTCAGAATGTGAGAGATTGTATATAATAAATTCCACAGCCAAACAACGTCGCAGCCCACAAGAGCCATGACAGTCAAAGAACCGGAAGTCCAAGACTTAGACTTCCGGTTCTTTGACTGTCTCCTGTGGGCTGCGACGTTGTTAGGCTGTGCAATTTATATATATATATATATATATATATATATATATATATATATATATATATATATAAATATATATATATATACATGCCATATTACACGAAGAATATTATATTTAGACCGTGTCAAAATCAATAAAATGAAGTATATGAATGATTTACGACTAAGTAAAATAACTTTTCTAACTAAAACAAGTTCTAAATGTAAACAGTTTACCATTATAAAGAACGTGTTAGTATTTAGGATACATACGATTATAAACCTTCCTAATCACAAAGGCATGTTAATTGTATCAAAATACTTTTTACCGTCATAGAAAAATAGTCCAGTTTCAAGAAATAATAACTATCATATATTATTTTATAAATGTATACTATAATTGCTTTGGGGGAAAAACAATGCGACGTAAAAGAAATTATGCATAATTTAGTATGAAAACGACCAAGCGTTTGAACTGTATCCACATATTTCCGGCTACGTTTAAATTCACGATATCAACGTTTTACAAGGTCATATGATGGAGCAGTATCACCATAAGTGTCTTTCATTTCATCAAAAGTCTCTTGTGGCGTGCGTCCTTTCAAATACAAAAAAAAGGATCACTGCACGACATTCAGCTGCTTCATTTCACACCTGACTCAGTTCAAACACCTGTAAAACAGAAACCGCAATTAGTTCAGAACTTTAATTTGCCACATCAATCCTAGAGATATAAACCATTGCACATGCCAAATTTCAGCAAGATCAGACCACTGGAAGTTCGTCAGGGGCATTACTTATTGCACGCCCCTCGTATAAATTGTGGCATTTATATCAATAACATTATATAGAAAAAAGGGGGAATTTAATCCAGATGGTACTGCCAGAAAAGAATTTGAATTAAATTTAGATAATGTAATCTTCGAATTTTCCATGCAAGTCAGTTTCGTTAGTTGCACTCATCATTTGGTCCACATGGGTTTCGCAGAAAAAGATCAATGAATTCTTTTTAAAGTAGCAATATATGACAAGTTCCGGTTACGCTACATATACCGCAGCTTCGTACTCAACAAGATAACCATTCACCAGAAACTATTATACATATTGTCCAATGAATAATGATTTTGTTTTTATCTTAAATATTAAGGTAATAAACAAATACGTAGTAAAAATTAAAAAAAAATAATATAAAGGTACGTGTAAGTATGTGCTAGCTTTTTATAGGTTGAAGACATTTTTAAACTGGACTCATGTATTTATCATTCTAGTATATTTTTGTTTGATTATACGTGTTTAATATCTACGCGTATAATTCAAAAATTGTATATCATACATCACAATCCGTATTTGTGAAAGTAATGCATAATTGCAAAAATATGGTTATTTTCATAACATTGAATGTTGTTATTGATTTCCTTCATAATTTTTATTAAAAAAATAAGTATCACTATCACGTGATGTCGCATTGTGTTCTTTACATAATAAATCCATACATTTAAAGGTAATAATTAAACTGGAAGCATATAAATCATATTAGATACACTGATCCTAATAAAATAAATGGAAAATTATTTCCTTGTGCTACCTAAATATAACTAACGTATTAAACCACTTGAGAAACCCCCATCTGTCGGGAATCATGTTCTCATGAATTATTTTCTACTGAAAATATAAAACAAATATTCGTATAACTTTTTAAAGAGTGTAATGAGAATTAAAACACGTCATAAACCGCTCTTACCATTAGAGAATATGTCGCCAGTAATTAATAGAATATGTCAAAATATTTTAGACACAACGTGTGTAATATAGCTTTAATAAAAATAGCATTAATAAAAAATAACATGCGAGAGGAAAAGAAAATTATAGGCTATATAAAATTGATAAACTAAACAGGTATTATGTGACTAGATAAGGATTTATAAACGTGTAAACATCCGTAATCTGTACGTGTTTTTATTTCAGTGATTTCGTTCTCTATAATATTTATTCTGTTTATAATAAGAAATATAAAGTATAAACCTTGATATCAGAAAAGCAGCAGAAACTATCCCTGAGACGAGCGACGGATAGCAAATATTGTTGTTTGCAAGAAACAACACATCATACAGATACGTTTATAATCACGTGGATTAGATTTTCTAACGTGTGGAGTATTTCATACACGTAATCAGAAGATAATACACAGCATAAATATATAATACCATTTCTCGCTTTTTATTGACGGCCATACATACCTGTATACAGATTATATAGGCTCGTCAGGATAGAACCTGCCCAATTTCCAGGCCTAAATCTCAATAGCTATTTCCGTGTCGGAACTTATCACCGAGATTAAACACTATTGAATTTAATGCATTTATCTGTAAATATAGAAATGAAAATAGTATTAACGTTGCGAATGTTACCTGGAGCGCACATTTTTAAATTTTGCATAATTGTGTATACAATGAAATTAAGACTAGTTTGGCTAAATATATTCGTACCTGTTTTACCTTTATCAATAATAGACATACGACGACGACGGAGAATAATTTTATGATACATAAACTGAAGAAACGAAAGAGGTGGCAGAAAAAAATAACATGTTTATGTTATATATATATATATATATATATATATATATATGTATATATATGTATATATATGTATAGATATATATATATATACGTATATATATACGCATATATATGTATATATACGTATATATATGTATAAATATATGTATATATATACGTATATATACGTATATATACGTATATATATGTATATATTTGTATATATATATATATGTATATATATATATATATATATATATATATATATATATATATATATATATATATATATATATATATGTATATATGTATAAGGAATGAAAAAAACCAGCGGTGGTTGACGTTATGTTTTAAGAAAAATAGAAAAACCGAATGAAATTATTAAAAAATCAACGTTTCGTCCTTATTTCAGAGGACATCTTCAGGATAATTGAAATAAACATGTAAGAAAAGAAAAAGTAATAGATCGTACGAAAAAAGACAGTTTTTGAATCCTACCCATGTCGGGAAGGACAAATATGTGTGCGCACACTTATTTGTCCTTGATAATTACCAAAATTAAACCACAGAACCAATACACCACCAACCTGGAGAAATAAAAGAAACCATCCTCAGACAAGACAATGAAGAAAGAAAAGCAGCGAAATACTACAGACTAAAAACATACAAAAACCCTAAAAGAAACATAGACACTGAAAATTTTGAAAATGACTTAATCAACCTGATTAAAAATATTAAATTTAAGAAAAATAAAAAATATATCACTCCAACACTTAAAAAAATAAATAAATTTTCAAAATCTATTTCTATAAGCCACCAAAATAAACTCATAGTACCGGCAGATAAAACTGGAAATTTCTACACAATGGACTATATACAATAGAAAAATCTAATATATAAAGAACTTAATAAAAATTATAAAACTACTAATAAATCAGCACTAAATAAAATAAATAATGATGCAAAACACATTTTAACTAAACTTAAAATAGATAAATACACAGAAATAACGGTACCAGGTACCCCGAGATTTACTTTAAAAGACCACAAACACAGCTTCAATATTAACCCTACTATTAGACTCATTTGCCCCTCGAAATCAGATATAGGACTGGTTAGTAAAAACATATTAGATAGAATTATCCCAAAAATTAAATCCATAATAAAATACCCACTATGGTAATCTTCCAACCAAGTAATCGACTGGTTTTCTAATATTCAAAATAAAAATAATATTAAATTTCTTTCTTTTGACATTGAATCATATTACCAATCTATATCACCTATCCTACTTAAAACATCTCTATTAATGGCACGAAAATTAACTAATATAACTCAAGACGAAACTAAACTAATACTTATAGCTAGACAGTCTTTAATAACATTTGATAATAAATATTGGACCAGGAAAAATACCCCTAACCACTTCAACATTTTAATGGGATCGACGGACTCGACTCAGGTCACTGATCTAGTTGGCATTTTCCTTTTAAATGAAATACATTGTATACTCCATAAACAATTCAAACTTGAATGAGGGCTATATAGAGATGATGCACTTTTCATAACGAATTCTACTAATAAAAATTATGAAAAAGCAATTAAAGCTCTACATAAATTATTTAAAAATTATGGACTTAGTATAAAAATCGACCCTAATAAAAAAATTGTTAATTTCTTAGACATAACCTTAAATCTCGAAAATTCTACCTTTGAACCATACCATAAACCTAACCAATCACTTCTATATGTCCACAATCAATCAAACCACCCTAAATCAATATTAAAATCAATAGTTCCCAATATCGCTCTAAGAATTTCTAGACTGTCTTCTACTAAATCAATATTTACCAAAAATGAAAAATACCATAATGAAGCCCTTAAAAACTCTAGATATAATTCACAAATTAAATTCATAAATGAAAATGATAGAAACATAGACTGCAATAAAAATAAACTTATTAAGAGCGTAATAACATATAATATGGCAATGTCTTCCCGTATACGAGTTAAGAAAAATAACCAAGAGACAAAAAAAAAAGATAAAACCAAACTACAAATATTAGATAATAATACAAATAAACAGCAAACTAAAACCCGCAAACGTAAGAATAGACACAAGGAGATCCTATGGTTCAACCCCCCGTATTCCAAAAACCTAGAAACAAACATAGCTAGAGAATTTTTTTTAAATATTTGATAAGAACTTTAAAGCCCCCCCTAGATATAATAAGATTTTCAATAAAAACACTATTAAAGCCTCTTACTCTACTATGGCTAACCTTTATCAGAAAATAATTAGCTCTAATAATAAGAACATTAATAAACTACAAAATACAACTATACAAACTACATCGGACTGTAACTGTAGAAGAAAAAATAAATGCCCCCTACAAGGCTCATGTAAAATTAAAAATGTTATCTATAGCTGCACAGTATCAAAAACTCCAAATATACAAGAACCTTTCAGCAGCCATAACTCAACTACCAGATTAAATAATAACACCAACTAAAATCAATCTACCGATCAATTACTAATCAACCCACCACATTATAATCCAACAATAGACCTAACGGAAAATAATCATAATAATCAAGAGGTAATATACATTGGTTCAACATCTGGCCAAATAAAACCTAGAATTTCAACGCACACACATTCTTTTAAAAATAACTCTCTATCAAAAAAAACTACTCTATCCAACTCTATTTGGCAACTAAAAATAGCAATATTTCTTTCAACTTAAAATGGCAAATAATTGAGACTTGCAAATCATATAAACCAGGAGATAAATTTTGTACACTATGTACAAAAGAAACCCTAAAAATTTTAAAATATGAAGATATAAAAAGCACAACCAAACTAGTAAATTCAAGACACGAGCTTCTAACATGTAATCATAAACGTTGGTTTTAATTTAATAAATATAAACCACCTTTAATCATTAAAAATTACTCATTAGTAAAAATAGATTACAATTTTTTTTTAATAAATTAAGTTAGACCAATTACCGCCCTACGACCCGTAAATTAAATAATAAATAAAGCCAATAGCACATGACAATTATCTCCCCTTCAAAACTTGCAAAATAAATATTCTCTCTATATATATATTAACTGTAGCGTCTTTAAATCAAAATACGCTAACGGAAACAATTTACTGCACGAGCGTCGCCCTTTTAAAATTCATCATTCAATAAAATAAAAAGCTATAGCAAACATCTAAATGACTACTTTAAACACAGTTCCTGATTTCAAAAAAAGAAAAACTAAAAGGTAACTACCTCTATATATTTTTAAATCAAATTTATTATGTAAATTCAAAAAATATTTTTTCTACTCATTTCTATCTCTAACCTATACTAATTTGCTAATAAATTTTTAATCCAAACATTTATTTCAATTTTTCAGATTCATCTGCCTTACTTTTAATGCTAGGTTTATTTTTGGTGTCTTTTAAATTCAATAGAAATCCTCCTAAATTTGCCGATGAGTAGACCGTGCTTACCAAAAAAACTATGTATAATTGTTCTTCGTGACTTCATGTATACCACAAATAAAAAGCACGGATTTCCGAAACGATCGTACAGATAATTGACTTTGTTGTTTTCCTTCTTATGAAACTGATTTTTAATTTTATTAAAATTTGATTTTTAAATTTAAAAATTTTTTAAAAAATTTTAAATTATAAATCACATTACTTAATATTGAATTAGCTCTAGGACATTTAACTATCGAGCTTATTATATATCTAAATTACAACGAGCATTTCCTGTATTTTAATTAAACTAGTAATTTCACTATTACATTAAAATACACTTAGCTCTTTAGACTATTATTCTAATCTCCTTTAAATAATATATATATATATATATATATATATATATATATATATATATATATATATATATATATATATATATAATTGAACTTTTCTGGAAAACCTATTATTACCAAAGATACCTTTTAAACTAAAAGCTAAACATTATACTTCTATTTAAAATAATCCTGCCATATTTATCTTAAAAATATTTTCATGAAAATCTTGTTTCTTTATTTTGTAGGTAAGTCAGTCCTCGATCTGCTATTTTATTGAACTTTGAAGAATCTGCCAGGTAAATTTAACTCACTGTTCGCATGATTACGTGTGCATCATTCATTTCAATTGTTTCAATTTCAGTCAGGATAGATGACTATAAAATTACAACAAGTAAACTTCTTATTGTTACACAGAAGTAATTAACCTACTTATGCGACATATATTCATCTTTACCTTTCCCCCTTATTTTTTTCTAAATAAAACATATGAACACATGTATATAAATATATATAAACAGATACTCTGACACAAACTCAAACACACGCACATGTATATGAATATATATATATATGTATATATATATATAAATATACATGTGATATAAAAATAATTTACAAACGCCATATATATATATATATATATATGGCGTTTGTAAATTATTTTTATATCACATGTATATTTATAAAATATACATATAACGTAATAAGTTGTATTTTAGTTCTTACCCGTTTCATATATATGCTATATTAATATAATGGTAGTATTTAAATTGTTTATAAGTGATATATCTTCACTGAAAGTGCAAACCTATTTTATAATTGTAAAAATTATAATTTTCGTTTCATGCAATTTTACTGAATATATGATTAAGTATATATATGTTTGATTACGAGAACATACATATATATATATGTATATATATATATATATATATATATATATATGAGGAGTGAAGCTAGTCTCAGTTATACGATCAAAGATGTGGCAACAATACTGATTGCATGGACGAATAGTGGCGTTGTACGTATCAGCTCAGGTTGGCCCAACATTCTAGCCGGGTAAAGTCCAACTTCTACAGCGCAACATTGGCAATGACCTTAGTGTACTTTAATCAATGTATGTTTCCTGTGAGTTGAAAATTATAGATGTTTAAACGAAGTATTTTCATGTAGGGGATTAGTAACCCAACTAATCACTACCTGAGAAGTTTTTCCTAGATATTACAAGACAAATACTTAGACTTGGGAGCATTAAACGTTACCACACAAGCGAAACCTTATTTCATTGTGGAGTGAAGTTGTTGGCCGAATGTTTAATCATTTTCTCAGATGAGGTTTTACTGGTTTCACAATGTAATTTTGTTTGCATCGACTATTAATATATCCAGACACATTATACAAACTCCAAAATATACCATTTACAAAAAATATTTAAATAGATGATATATGTAAGTCAGAAAATGAATTAAAAAATGATTATGAATCTAACATGCTAACACGCATTCAGAGGAAATTCCCTT
>NC_136485.1:25306660-25314160 GCF_053919585.1 Euprymna scolopes
TTTTTAATTTTTAAATAATTACTATATATTGGGTCGAATATATTATCCATGTATTATATTTTAACTGCAGACACTAAATTTTTAAACACATTTACCATAGTTTTCAACAGCAGATTTCGTATAAACCTTGAGTATGTCTTTATAATTAGCCACTATTATATGCAACTTTCGAACGACCTTTTATACAAATGCGCACGTTATAATAAAATCCAAACTTATATCCTAGGATCCACACCATCACAATCGCAACGAATTTAGAAAGAAATATTTCCTATTTTCTTGTAAATATTTTCTCCTACCGCTGCTTGTAAAGAACGTAAGGAAATACAAAAACACTACACATATTGTTCTTGCACTTTTCGTAACTGGATCATAAACTCATATAGAGAATATAATCTTTCCTTATCCCGATACACATTTAGTAAATTTTCGTTTTCTTCAAATCCCGCATCTTCTCATTGGCTTAGAACTTACAATTAAATTTTTCTGTAATCTACGGCGTAATATGTAAACGAACTCTCCGGGCCTGTTCAAATATGGTGGCACTGTCTACAAGAGCAAATCGTCTTAAAAATAAACATAAATCAAACATAATAACCACTCATAAACCGAAAATTAAATACTGATAAAGATACACTTACTTATGCACACATTAACAGCACGTAACTACTCCCAACCCTTTAAAAACCTAAAAAATATGTAGGAGTAACATAGTCTATTTTTCGATTACGAAACAGTTCTGCAAAGCTAATGCGATGCTATTTATTTATTTGTGTTTTAACGGGAATTTAAGAAAAAATATGTAATTGACTGTAATATATGTATTTTTTTCGCATTGACTTTTAATGCAGTCTGTTGAAATTATTACATATTTTCCTACGATTAGATAGATTTACGTCTTATTGCTTATTTGTCCGCAAAGGTTTTCGACAATGGGAGAAAGGTGAATGAGCGGGAAAAATAGTTGGGAAGAATATATACAGAGTGAAGGAAAGGGGGGGAGAATATATCCACTAACGTACATTATCCAATTATAACATTTCAATATATGATGATTTCCGAGATATTGTCAACAAATATTCATATTTTTACTGTAAAACATTCAGTTCCTTACGCAATACGCTCTGCAGTAGAAAGGATGAAATATTAGCGTATTAAACATTTAAGACGCATCTTGTAAAAAAGATTAATGTCAAAAATATTAAAGTTTTGTAAAATATGGTGACAGGAAAAAAAAATTGGCATATTTTAATCAATTATTCTATATTCTACCTTGAAGATTTTGTAAGAAATTAAACGATACGAATTTCACACAAGATCATATATACTCTATATATTTTATATCGGTATCGTAGTTTTTTATTGCCTTAGTCTTTTATAAGTCCACAGGTGGAAACGTACATGTCTGGAAGTAGGTATTATGAATATTTGACATTCAGTTTGCACATCAATAGTTAGCAAAATTCAAATGAAACACGGTTTTACAGGCATTTATAAGACTAATAATATTTTCAATGCTGTGGCGTTATATTGCAGCTTATTTCTTTTACAAACTAAGCAGGATTAGCATTAGTCTTAAACTCCACCTAATACTATTTCTGTCTGCAAACATTTACATTTATAATATGATAAATCAGTATACAGGATTCGTACAAATAATAATGTTATACTTTATTTTATTCCATCAAAATACATAGTAAAAGGTTGCATATATCATTGTTATGATGGCGTAACTTTTATAAATTAAAAACCTTAAAGTTTTATGCTTCCTTCTAAATGTTGGCAGTGTTAAATACCACAGAAAATCTCTGCCATGGATGTGCGTTACAAGCAGAGGCGCGTCATGGCATTTCTATAATTATGATATGTGGATAATTGCTTTGAGAAAAACTGGTAACACATTTTATAATAGTTTCACCGTTTGTCCAGTTTTGTAATTGTTAACATAAAATATATACGAGGGGCCTGCAATAAGTAGTGTCCCTGACCAACTTCCAGTAGTCTGATCTAGCTGAAATTTTGCATGTGAAGATTTATATCTCTACGGATAATGTGGCAAATTACAGCTCTGAACTAATTGTGGTTCCAGTTTTACTGATGTTTGAACTTAGTCGGGTGTTAAAAAGAGCTGGTTGAATGTCGAGTGATCCGGTTTTTGTATTTTTAAGGACGCACACCCAAGGAATTATTTGATGAAATGAAGAAACTTATGGTGATAATGCCCCATCATATTAGCTTGTAAAACGCTGGCATCGTGAATTTAAACATGGTCGGAAGTTTGTTGAAAAAGGTCCCAGACCTGGTCGTACCCTTCTGCCATTGATGAGGCATCTGTCCGTCAAGTTGAGACTGCTATTTTGGAAGATCGGCGCATTACTATTCGCCAAATAGCCCAAGATGTCAAGATTAGTACAGGGTTTGTGGAAAATATCATTCATGACCATTTGCATATGCATCACGTGTCTGCCAGATTGATTTCCGTGTTGCTTACACCATTCAAGAAGCGAGAACGCGTCGAGTGCTCGATGATGAATTTGGAGATGTGCCAAGAAGATGAGTCAAAGTTTTCAAAACACTGATTGCATTGGATGAAACCTGGGTTCATCACTATTATCCAGAGACCAAGATCCAGTCAATGCAGTGGAATCTCTTGGACTCACACCCTTAAAAGAAGGCAAGGGTGCATCCCTCCGCTGACAAGCTCATGCTCACAGTCTTCTGGGACAATGGTAGAGTAGTGATGACAGATATTCTCGCAAAGTGTACTACAATTACAAGAACCTATTATGCTTCACTTTTGAGGAAATTAAGGGAAGCTATCAAAATCAGAAGGGGAGCAAGACCAGCAAAGATACCCTCCTCCTGCAGGACAACACTCCGGTCCACAACTCGCATGTCGCCAGATCAAAAACACGGGCGTGTGTTTATGACATCCTTCCCCATTCTCCCTACTCTCCTGTACTCTTGGACTTTCTCCTCTTCCTAGCCATGAAGTTGTTCTTGAAAGGAAAACGTTTCCCAGATAATGCATCCTTGATTTCTGAAGTCATGTCGTGCTTGGAGGGCACCCCTACGTTGTTCTACAAAAACAGTCTCCAGGCTGCATCAAACGATGGGGGGAAAGGCATAACCGTATGTGGTTTCTTTATAGCGAAACACAAAAATTGCGTCAAGTTTTGTTACTCTAACCATTTGGGAAATAGGTCAGGGGCATTACTTATTGCACTCCCCTCGTACCTTATTTTTATGTTTGTAGAAACGTAAAAAGTTCATAATTATATAGAAATTAAATACACCCCCTAATTGTATAGAGATACACTATAGGTGTATAGCTTATTTTTATAATCGTGAAAATGTACATGCTTGTCATAAAACATTGGAATGCCGATTTATTGGATGTGACATACATAGATCTGCATATGTATAACGCAAGGAAGTTACTAGATTATTAAATACTCAACATAAAGATATGATAGTAGATTATATAAATATGAGACAATGTGTCGAATATCCTAGGTAGGCAAAATCAATCTAGATATATTAGACAAAATATAGTAAATAAATACCTATATGAAAAATTAATAATTATCTAATATTTTAATATTTAAATTTCTGAACTCAATTCCATAATTCCTTTATTTTACATAAACAAAACAAAAAGACATATCCGTATACCTCTGTATTTAAAATCAAATCTCGAAATGTATGACTTATTGACAATACAAAGTTAGAATGAATGGTGCTATTTGGTTGATATTATTCACAAACACACACTCGCGCGCACACACATATAGATCTATATATCGATTTATCTATCTCTTTCTCTATCTCTCTCATATATATATATATATATATATATATATATATATATATATATAATCTGTACAAAATTACACACAACAATGTTATTTGTGACTACAATAATCAGTACGATGCTGATCACTTTGACTGAGCTTCCTAAAGTTTGCAGACATTCAATAAACAGCATATCTCCGCTCCTAATTTATATTGGAATCTGGTTTTGGCTTACACATAATGGCATACCATGCTTGTTTTTAATATTAGAACCGCCGATTCTCAAAAGCATTTAGAAATTATTGACTCAGTCTTGCTTAAGTCACGTAGGCCCTCTTTCGTTACCTTAAAAATTTATTCAATCATTGGACTTATTCGGATATATATATATATATATATATATATATATATATATATATATATATATATATATATATATATATATATATATAAATATTATTTTACATGCATAGCAATTGTTTTTCCTTCTCGTATTTTCCCCGAGTATCTGCTGTTTCGTTATAATCTAATAGCTTTGTTTTTATTTTTCTGTGACACACCAATACATGAGTGTGTTTAGTTTGATAGCGAAGGGGCACCTAGTTTTTTTCCCATGTATTATTTTTAAACGACATTTTTGTACCGTAAAAATATTATGCCCAATGAGCAATTTTTATTCAACTGTAACTTTAGGACATTAATGCAAAACTACCCCAAGGAAGGGCATCCTACTTTTCTTTAATTTTTGTCCACAGTTTTCCAAACTTGAAATGTTATTATTGCATAGATGTTACTTGATGCAGCACCATACATTTTCGATAGAATTGAGTTCTGGTGATTGTGCAGGCCAATTCAAACACGGATATCACGCTCTTCCAGGAAGCTCTAGATATTGCCAGCTGTGTGAATGGGGGCATACATACATTAACATGGGATTATCCTCAAAATTCCGAACAAAGTAGGGTAGAATATGGTCAGTCAATATAGTAATGTGCTTGGTCTAAAAAATTCTACCATGCAAGCGAACTATAGGTCCTGGATAATTTGTACTAATAATGCCCCACGACAAAACTGAACCTCCACTAGCTTCCAGTGTTTAATCTATGTAATACAATTATTCGTCTTTCCTACGACGGCCGTACTGCCTACACTTACTGCCAAGCCTACTGCACTTCATTTTTTTGCTATAAAGTACTTTTGACGAATATGAAGAGCAATGATCTTAATAGCATCTGACGAAGTCCAGACGGCGCTTTCTGTTCTTTACAGAAATAATTGGCTTGCGTCTTGCAACATATCCTCGCAAACTAAATTACTTCAATCTGTTCGCGATAGAGGAATGAGACAACTTTTAACCAGATTGCACAGTTGTTGGATTTGGGGGGCCGTTTAAATCTCTTTCGTAAGCTGCGGATCATGATATCATTGTCTTCCCCGGTAGAAGTAACTTTATTATGATCAAATTAAGGGGCAACAGGAACACTGTGATGATTTGATGTGTTTCGTACACATTTCTCACCACATTTAAATGTGCCGACGAATTCTCGATTGGATAAACTAGTACGGTGGAGATTAATGAACTCATGACGATCACTAAGCAAATGTCGATGTATATGAACAACAGCAATTACGGTTATAGATTCTTTGTGGCGAAATGGCGGATAATTTAAACCAAATTAGTTACTATCATTTAAGCTGATTTTACGCGGATTTGTTGCTGCTGACTTTCCTTTTGCCTCTTCAATTTGAATTTTTTTTAATAGACGTAAACTCACGAATTTTTTTAATTAAAAGGCAAATATGAACAGGTAAAATTACGAAAAATAAAACAAAAATCAACTGTCCTTTTAACAGTTACATTAAATTTAACTTAAATGTGCATTTTTTGAAAAAAATACACGTGCGCAGATTCCATTTTGCCGGCACTTTATATAAACAGTATGCATACCTTAAGTCAAATAATGATATGTTTATAACTTATTGGGTGCATTAATGTTAATTGGCCTTTTTTTTCTTTAAATGGGAGAGGGTTTACGTGTGTTTAATATAATAAAAATACAAAGTAAGTGCAACACGGAAGCACATATAGGGAAAGTTAGGATCTTCGCGCCTCGTTTCCATGGAATGGAAATAGGCACAAACTTTAATAAAGACTTTTCATATCTGTCTGCGTAAACATACTTTGATGATTCTGTGTAACTTTGAAGAAATATGGTATAATTAAATTATGGTGTGTTCGTTCGCGGCTGAACTCCATAGAATGGAAACATGTCACAAAGTTAAGCAAAGGTTTTTAATATAGATCCACAGAATATTGTGATACGTGGTTAGGTGTGAACAGGTATGGTATAAGAAATTATGTTGTTTATCTATTTTATTTTTACTTTCATCATAATTTGCTTTGGTTTTGATACCCCCAATTTCGAAGCTATCTCTTTACAAACTTTCCTTTTCATAACATATCATACTTTCATAAATAAGGGTTCATTTTCTGTAGGCTGGTTTTGTAACCCCGTACACCGACGGGTACTTTGGTTTATATATATATATATATATATATATATATATGTGTGTGTGTGTGTGTGTGTGTGTGTGTGTGTGTGTGTGTGTGTGTTTAAATGTACATGTGCATATAGAATAATATAATGGTGATATATGTTTAAATATAATCAAATATATATGCACACACGCACATATATGTATATATACAAAACATTGTTATGAAGATGTATAAGCAGAGACACAGGGGGATTTATGCACATATATATTATTTGTTTTTGGGGTTTTTTTCCGATACTTTATAAATGAATTTAATTATTTACGAAAGGGCATTGTTACGTACATTTGAGTTGGGAATAATTTCCCATTTCCTTTTTTATTACTTTGGATACCTATACTGGAAGCGGCATATATGTTTTTTAAAATACATATACACCCCCGACACACACTCATATATATATATATATATATATATATATATATATATATATATATATATATATATATATATACATATATATATATATGTATGTATATATATATATATATGTGTGTGTGCTTAGGTGTTATTAATGAGAAATATATATATATATATATATATATATATGTATATACACACATATGTGCGTGTGTGTGTGTGTGTGTTGTGCTTAGGTGTTATTAATGAGAAACCTGTCTGCATGCCATTCATCAGGTTACTTTCACAGTAATGAAGGACAATCATTGACATAGTAATCACAGGCAATGATTAGTGTCGTAGTATAAACATGAGATGCTGTTAGAGATAATTACATCTATATAATAAAGTGGAATATAATGAACGGATACTTGAAAGAACACATAGGCTCCATCACGTATACATGCACACCCACTTATGTGTATGCACATCTGTTTCGTCATTTTCGGCTCATCAGAATGACTGACTCTCCTTCTCCCTCTCTCTCATATTCTTTCTCTCTCACTATCGCTCCCTTTCTCGCTCAGTTACTCTCTCTGTCTCCCATATATATATATATATATATATATATATATATATATATATATATATATATATATATATATATATATATTTACATGTATGTCTAAAATCAAAGCTTAATGTGTGTGTGGGGGGGTGCGTGCATGTCTGGTCACGAAAATGTACTAAATGGGTGACTATTTAAAAAAAAAATCTGATTACATATAATGATAGAAGATATATCCAAA
>NC_136485.1:25316660-25349160 GCF_053919585.1 Euprymna scolopes
TCTTTTTATGTATTTTTTTTCTTTTACTAGCAAGGTCATCTAGCGTTGTTACGGGTCGTATAAAACAATGAGAAATTGTTTTTTCTTAGAATAGAGGAAATTGTTATTCCTATGCATCATTTGGTATATTGAGCAAAATAATAATTCACCTACCAACATATGTATGGAATATGGACAGGACAGAACATTTTCAGCACGTATGTAGACAAAAATGCCTTACTTAGAGCGGATAATGTACAACACATATTTAAAATTATTTACATAATGTTCTGTTGTGCTAAATTGTCTCTTTGTCATCAGTAAAGTGTGTTTGTTTTTACATCAGGGTGCTATAGTGAAGAAGCACCGGTTTTTCATGTAAATGTTTTACGACTTTTAGATATTGCATGATTTTCGATTATGATAACTTATGTACGTCAGAGATTAGAATTTCTTTATTTTCATATCGGTTATTCAGTCTGCAATGCTTATTTCCTGAGTAGGGTAATGTAAAAGTACTTTTTTTTCTAAATTAAAATTCAAAGGTCTCGCTATTTTTAGTAATATTATGCTGTGCTCTATTATCTCTGCGTCTAGAATTAGATTTACTTTTCACCTGTGTGCTATAGCGAAAAAAACACCTTATTTCTCATTTAAATGGCATGCTATTTGAATATATAACGTAATTTTCGGTTTTAATAACTTATATGCTGATCACAGGTTGGACTTTCTTTCTTTTACATATGGGAACTATACAGCACAAGTACGTTTTTTTCCTGGGTAGGATAATAAAGGAGTACCTGATGTCTTATATATAGATGAAAATACTCGATTATTTTACATATTTGTCGTTTGTGCGAACTTTTCCGCAAACTGCAGGTCAGTTTTGAAAAGATCTTGATTAGGATGAACAGAAAACTAAAATACAAAATTGTTGTATTTTTCTTTGTTTTCGATATTTGAAAGCAAGTTATTGCTTCAAGAGTAATCGACCATTCGTGTAATTGAATGTTCTTTTTTACTTTGTTTATTGCTAATTCTACTGATTTAGAATTTGGTTAAGTGAAGTAAGGAAATGCTTGGGTTTAAAAACTAGTTGTTTTTAGTTCTTGTCATATTCTCTGTGATCATTTTGCTATGCCTGTATA
The DNA here is from genome assembly GCF_053919585.1 of Euprymna scolopes. Classification (NCBI taxonomy): domain Eukaryota; kingdom Metazoa; phylum Mollusca; class Cephalopoda; order Sepiida; family Sepiolidae; genus Euprymna; species Euprymna scolopes. The sequence continues at coordinate 25,317,788 of NC_136485.1, forward strand.
AATGTTTGTATACAAATTTCTAGAGTTATCCGATTTTCGGGGGTTTTCTCACAGTGATTCATAAATTACCGATGATTTTGAACGCTTTTTGTTTTTGTGGAACTCAAAATCTATAATCACATTTAAGAGACATTTTTCTATGTTCATCATACATTTTACTCGATTTAGTTTTTTTTTTTCTTGTTCGGCCTTTGAAGTTGTAAGATTATTTTGTGTTTAGCTCTTGATGTTTGGTAGGAAGAAGAAGGTTCACTATTGCATTCAGATTAATAGTAATACTAAACATGTTTAAATAAAAATGAATGTAAATAAATAAACGAGTAATACTTAGTTTCGATTGCACTTATGCATTTTCTATCTCATTTATTTTACCACGTAATCAAAAGGACAATATGGAAAAATGAACGAACAAACATCACGTAAAAGCATACCTACACCTAACAACTTTTTTTATTTTTTGATCGGTCTTTTACTTCGTAGGATTCTCTTGAATTCAAGTGTTTACGTGTATAGGAAGTAGTAGCCCCACTATCGCATTCAGAGTCTTACTAATACTGAAAATAGTTATATAAAACTTAATATAAATGAATAAAATATTGATATTTTCATCCTAACGCAGTTAGAACTTTCTATAGCATTTGTGTAACCACTGATAAAGATAAACATTGAAAAAGTAATTTAAGAAACATCGCTTAAAAGCACACCTACACCTATTAAGCCTGAATGCATGATACAGCGTATAAAAATAACCGAACTTATCCGGCAATATGTGTGTTGAATGAAGATTCAGCTTATGTATGAGCCAAAATATGGTGTAACGATATTTTTATTTTGTAAAATATGTTCGTAGGTTTTTATGAAGAAAATCTGTTATTTGCTTTCCAAAACGAGACATATCCTTCCCTTACATTAGTGACAGGTTTTTTTTTTGTTTTACAACTTAACGAAATCGGACGACAAAATAAATTAATTCTAGCCATAATTCTAATGTACTAATTTCTAAGAATTTTTCTCGGGTTTACATCTGTCTATCACTACACCACGATTACTGGACTTTATATACGTTGACACACTATCAGTCCAAGAAATCCAAATTTTAATGCAAAGGATACACTTAAACATAGGGGTATAATTATTTATCCTTAGCGCTGATCCGATTAAATAGTATTAAAAGATTATCTGTAACAATGGCTATTATTTACATATTATTGAATATAAACTAAAAAAAATAGTTTTTCTAATTTTTAAGAGGTCACAAAAACTATACTAGACAAAGGAGTTATTTCCCTTCGCTTACATTGAGTAGGAAATGTCAGTGATATATTCAACAGTGTTCATCGAACCCTCGGTAAGTTTGTTCCTCTGCACCTATGTTGTTTTCAATCCGAAAATACGCTCTTTCCCTACCGGACTAACTATTATTTATCTATTTAAATTTGGTTCGCCCTAATTAGGGTCGGCGTTGCAAATAGTTTATTCGCCCGCGAAACAACACATCCAGCCAAGTTTCATCAGGCAAATTGTTCACCATCACACATGTTTAATGATACATATAGTTCGCCATTCTTATAAATAGCTTATAAATAGCTGCATTTGTACACCACGGTTCAGTATTAGATTTTCACAATTCTAACCAAGTTACACTAATTATTTAACTTGAGTATTCATTATGCCATTAGTACCAAGTCCTTGAAATCTTCCTGATGTAAGCAAATAGAAAAAAATCATTATAGAATCCGATGTAGTTGTCATTTGATTCTTTACCCGACATTAATGTTTTTATTCCCTTATTTGGAAATCGCGGATAAAATGTATTCTACGGACTAAGCATCGCTGGCAAAGTAAGCAACGGAACTGTCATATGTTTTACTTTTTAAATTCATTATGTAAAAGTGTTGTCTATATTTAGCTAATAAAATGTTATGCTTACTTACTATGTATATATATATATATATATATATATATATATATATATATATGCTCACACAAACACCCCCACATCCCCCACGCGCACACACGCACATATGTATATATATATATATATATATATATATATATATATATATATATATATATCTGTGTGTGTGTGTGCATTACCAACTGCAATTAATAAAACAACAATATGGATGCTATATGTTTTTTTTTGCTTATACTGCCAGATACATTCTAATTTGTAAGTTTTAAGTTCTACAAGAGACAGAGAGTTATCCACTTATTTAAGGCGTAACTCTTCTTGATATAATTCCATACGTTTTCGATAGGATTGAGGTCTGGAGATTGTGCAGGGTAGAATACGCTCAGTCAACATAATTATGTATTTGGTCGAATAAAGTCGACCTTGCAGGCGAAGTATAGGCCCTGGCCCATTGATACTAAAATGCCCCACACGAAAACTGATCCTCGACCAACTTGCAGCATCGAAACTAAGCAGCTAGGATTAAATTCTTTGTCTTTCCTCGGACGGTCGTTCTGCCTACTACCACAGACTTACCTATTGGACTTGGTTATTTCGCTAAAAACACTTTGGACCAATATAGGACTTGTTTAGTTCTGTTTAAATCCTTCATTGTCGGTCGTGATTGTATTTTCCTAAGAAAAGTACAAAATTATCACGACCGGCAATGAACGATTTAAACAGAGCTAAACAAGTCCTACGTTATTTAAAAAGAACTAAAGAACAGAAATTAATATTTAGAAAATCAAGAAATCCCCTAAAACTAGAAGGTTTTTCGGATTCAGACTGGGCAAACGACGAATATCTAGAAGTGTAAGCCATTTTTTAGTTTCAGAACAGTTTCAGATAGTTCGGTGTTACACACAAGTCCTGGGAGGTGACTTGTTTGTAGTAGACAGTTCCACAGAACAAAATATTCTTACTGTGTTGAGACGGAAAAGAACATGTGAAATTGCTCCAGAAAAGGTTTAGTATTTATGAAGCAATTCTGGTTTCTGATTGGTTGGAAGCAGAACATGAATTAATTTGATTCGTCAGTTCTTAGCAGCATCGTTTATAAATAGAACCGTCCGCCTGTGTGGGATCATACCCCATTATACTTCCAGTGTAATGGGATGTGTCTCCTAGCGGCTTCGGCTGCAGGGAGACAGGGTAGTACAAGTCAAGGATTCGTCACTTGACACTCAGCCCAACAGGTGAGGGGCCGGGAACCGGTCCAGCACCTGTTGGACTGAGGTACACCGCCTGGGTAATACCTAGGAGGTCCACCCTCCCAGGCCTTGCCACCGGGCTTTCCAGTGGAGCAAGTTTATTGCTTGCTGCCTGAGGCGCCCTGATCGGGGAAAGCCGACGGGGTTACTGAAGCATTGTTTTTAAATTGCAGGAGTGCCCCTCCTTTAGGGGAGCCTGTGGGTATCTCACTTTCCAAGCCTTGTGCCAAATATTTCCGATGTGGGCGGCAATTAAATATATACCCCATTATACTTCCAGTGTAATGGGATGTGTCTCCTAGCGGCTTCGGCTGCAGGGAGACAGGGTAGTAAACGTCAATGATTCGTCACTTGACATTCAGCCCAAATGGTGAGGGGCCGGGAACCGGCCCAGCACCTGTTGGACTGAGGTACACCGCCTGGGCAATACCTATGAGGTCCAACCTCCCAGGCCTTGCCGCCGGGCTTTCCGGTGGGGCAAGTTTATTGCTTGCTGCCTGAGGCGCCCCGACCGGGGAATGCCAACGGTGTTACTCAGGCAATTTTAAAAATTGCAGGAGTGCCCTTCCTTTAAGGGAGCCTGTGGGTATCCCACTTTCCAGGTCTTTTGCCAAATATTGCCGATGTGAGCGGCAATTAAATACATACCCCGTTAAACTCCAAAATATAGCAACAGATACTAAAATGTCCCACACGAAAACTGATACTCTACCAACTTGCAGCGTCGAAACTAAGCAGCTCGGATTCAATTTTTTGTCTATCCTCGGACGTTCGTTCTGCCTACTACCACTGACTTACCTATTGGACTTGGTTATTTCGTTAAAAAGCACTTTTGACCAATATACAGAGTCATCATCTGAAGTTCATCTGGCCAAGTGCAGACGGTGCTTTCTGTTCTCTACAGAAATCATTGCCTTGCGTATTGCAACACATCCTCGCAAATTAAATGCCTTTAATCTCTTCTTGACAGTAGTAAGGGATCAATCCTTAATAAAGCCCTCTGTCTAAGGCGTTAGAATACGTCGACTGCATCGCTACTGAGAGTAAATGTCAATCGGGACACATGTTGGCCGTGACTGATGAACATGATGCCTGGAAAAAGGACCCTGGTTGCTGAATAGCTGAATCCTAAAGAAAATAAAGGTATTGGGCGCAACACTCCACTTTGGTTTGTACTTGGATTGGCGGGCGGTCGGAGGGACCCAATCCGATCAATCAGCTAGTCCTGATAAGCTCCCTATATATAACCCATACCGAGCCTACAATTAACCACTAATATTCCAATACTAATGACATTTACAACTATACCCAATACATTTGGTAGGAAGCGGTGGTTAAGGGTCAATCATATTTGTTAACCAATAGCTTACTCAATACACATCAGATTTGTCTTGTACTAAACTAAAAGCAAATGTTCCTGAACAAAAAGAAGATGGATAGTTGTCAGGTAACTTTCCCGAAATATGAGTATACTAGCTGGTATACTCGTCTGGTAAATGCTCAAGGAAAATTGGACTCCGTGGAGGGTAGCAGAGCCCTGAGCCAGTGAATTTAAATACAAATAATAGGGAGAAAATAAAAAAAGAACTCCCTCTGACGTCTCGGGTATTTCTGACTCTTACGACATATCAGAAACAAAAGCGAAACCGAAACAAAATACAAAGAAATTACTCTAGTCGAACCTACCCTAAATATATACTGTTCTAACCTACTAGTAAAGAATCCTTTTCCAAAATTTCACCATTTAAACTCTAAACTACTCTGAAAAACCTGAAATCCCTTTCAGTCAAAAAAATGACAATTTGGCACATTATTAATCTAATTGGATAAACGATCCCAATTCGAAGGACTCGTAAACTGGGCAACTTTCGATGGAATAAAAATAAATGTTTGCCCACACAAATGTCCGAACAACTCTAGGGTTGTAGTAAGGTGTTAATATCTGCACGATAGAAGAAATTAACACCAAACTAACAAAGCCAAATGTGTCAGATTTGAGGAGAATATTCCTTTAAAGAAATGACCAAATGATACAGACCATATGTATTACACTTTAATCAAACAAACTCTCTCCAGAAATAAAAATCGCGTACAGGACGGTGAAGTTGGAAACATATATACGAGGACAACTCAGGTGCTTCAATTGTCAAATGTTCGGTCACCACGAAGATTGATGCACCCGAACCCGTGTGCGGGAGATGTGGTAAGATCGGAACAGATCATAATGAAAATAACTGCTAAGAGAAACCAACCTGCACCAATATTCGAGGGAGAACACTCAGCTAATTCAAGAGAGTGCAAGACCTGGTAACATCAAAAACAAATCACTAAAATAAAATATACCAAAAATACATCTCTCCCAGAAGCCAGGAAAATGTATGAAGTCGCTGTCTTAACAAACTTAGATATAAAAAACACACCGAAACTAACACCCATGGAGGAAAAAAGTTGGACCCCATCATCTTCCAGAAATAAAATGTGGCGAACTCTAACCCATCATTACAGAAATAAGATCTCTATTAAAAGAGCTGATGGCTTTTCTGATGAAATTGAAACTCTCAGACAAGACCAAGACTCCCCCAAGAGGCTTAGTCTGCCAAACGGAAAATGAAAGTAGAGCAAGAAACACAGACAAACAAAATGAGGGACCCTCCCAGGTTACATCCCCAATAGAAAATCCTTCCAGAATCATGGACCTAATGAAAGGTCTCAATGCAGATCTATTCAACGGTCCAATGACAAACAAAAGAGACAGAAGAAGGGACAAAAAGATGGCCCCTCGAAGAAAGAAAAGGATGAAAACGAACCCCTCAAGTAGAGAAATACAACGGCAACGTTCACGAAAAGAAACTGGAAGTCATAACATAAACGAATTACTATTACTACGGCCTGCTATCATCTGCATCCAGGAAATATTTCTAGAGACACACGATAACATCACTACAAAAAACTACACCCAATACAACTTTATACTCAATACTGGACAGAGGGCCTCAAGAGGTGTATCGATTCCAGTTAGAAACGACACCACTCAGAGTGAAATAACTCTTGACACCACATTGCAAGTATTGCTGTGAAAAGCATTTTGCATAAAACCATCAACATTTGCTCAATATATATCCCACCACATGACATCAGAAATTAACCTAAAGTCTACAAAATCATAGAACAACTTCCTAAACCATACATCTTACTAGGAGACTTCAACAGCCACAACATAATATGGGGAAGTAACACTACAGACGCAACAGGTATAAAATTAAAACACACAATCAGCAATAACAGTCTGACCCTCATGAACCAAATCTCCAATATATACCTCGACCCTGCATTTGGTACATACTCAGCCATTGATTTGTCGCTATGTTACCCATCCACATTAATGGATTACAGTTGGCAAGTGTATGATAACTCATATAGTAGCGGTCACTTCCAATTATACTTAAAACTCAGTCCCGATTGAAGGTTGAAACTAAACAAAGCTAACTGGGAGGAATATAAAACCTACTGCATTGCAAAACTAATCGACAAAGATGAACGGATAACGATATGAAGCACTTCATTGATACCTTGATCTCAATAGCTGAGGATTGTATACCCAAAGGTTCCAAATCAAGAAAATGCGAAAGGCCTTGGTTTAATGAAGATTTTCGAAAAATAAAAAAATGAAAAGCGGTAAGGTTACGTAAAGCTGCACTGCGAAAATTTTAATTCCACCCACTACTCACAATCTAGACTAATTAAAAAAAAAAACGAGCAAAATCCCGTAGAACAATTAAGGAGGTCCAAAGAATCGCATGGAGAGACTACATAAGAAAACTGAACTTTGAGACCCAAACAATAGAAATCTGGAATATCGTTAAATACATAGCTGGTAAAAATCAACCAACACCATTGAAACATCTGACAAAAGATAATACAAAAATAACCAGCACAAAGCATATAGCAAATGTACTCGCAGAAACCTTCTCAAACATCCTCTAGCTAAAATTATAAACGATAACTAAAATAAAATCAAACTAGATGCTGAAAGGAACAAACTAAACTTCAACTCAGACAATGTAGACGACAACAACAAACCTATCAGCCTATCTTAATTAACCGATGCCATAAAAAGTTCACATAACACTACAACAGGGCAAGATGAAGTACTTTATAAGTTCATGAAACCACTACCTCAGAAATCCTTAATATACCTCCAAAACATCTTCAACGACATATGGATTAGGGATGAATTCCTTGGCGTATGCAAACAAGCAACAGTGATTCAAAACCCCGATAAATTTTAATCAAATGGCCTGATTACAAACCACCAAAATGGGTTCCGAAATGAAGGAGCCCCATTAAACACCTGATACGCTTAGAAATCTTTATAAGAGAGGGATTCATAAAAAATGGGCATACAACGACCATTTTCTTTGATTTAGAAATAGCCTACGATACAACGTGGAGATACGGTACCAGGAAAGACCTACACAATTTCTGACTAAAGGTCAGACTACATATATTAATAAACTATTTTATGTCTGACAGAAACTTTGAGGCCTTGTGTGATCCATACTTTCTGACCACGAAAACAAGGAAGAAGGAGTCCCACAAGGATGCATACTATCAGTCACTTTATTTAATATCAATATAAAAAAATATTGCCTAATCCTAATCCTGAAATCGACGGATCCCTATATGTCGATGATTTCTTAGTCTTTTATTGAACAACTAATGTTAAACAATAGAGCGACAGTTGCAACTACACCTAAACCAAAAAACTGGTGGGTCACAGAAAATGGTCTGAAATTTTTCAAGTAAAAAACGATGTGCATGCACTTCTTCTATATTAAAAAAAATGACAATGATCCCACCCTTAAACGGGATGGCCATAGAATTGATACCTAGGGATAATTTGTGACGGAAAATTGAATTTTATTCTCGATATGAGATATTCAAAGCAGAAATGTCACAAAACACTACCATTATTAACAGTTGTCGTCAAGACAGACTGGAGAGCAGAAAAAAACGCCCCTAAAACTATGCAAGACACGAATACGCTGTGAACTGGATTATGCCTTCTTCATCTATAAGTCCGCAAGGTCTTCCTACATAAATAATCTTGACCCCATTCACCATGAAGGACTAAGACTATTCTTGGGAGCATATAGAACATCCCCCAAAACAGTCTATATGCAGAAGCTCACAAAGTACCCTTACAGTTCATACGTGAAAAACCTGGCTCAAAATATTACTTTAACCTAATGTCTTGTCCAACAACCCCTGCTTATCAATGTACCTTTGACCCCAAACATAGAAACCCATTTAACAGAAAGGAAGAAACCATGAAAACCTTCAGACTACGAATGGAAACCAGCATAGAAGAATCTCAAATTTCAATAACAAATATCAACCATGCTGTAACATCGGAAAGTCCAGCATTGACTATGAGACAACCAGATGTAATGCTCAACTTAAAGGGAAATAGAAAATCCAAAACAAATCCTTCCGTATTTCAAGAATAGCATGGATATATAATCTATGCTCCCCTGAGTATACATACACATACACAGATGGCTCGAAGGATGACGATAGGTTTGGATGTGCATTTGCCTACAACAATACAACAATTAGCAAACGACTTCCGAACGAAGCCTCTTTATTTAGTACTAAAACCAGGGCCATAGATCTAGCACTTGATATCATTACTGAGGAAAACTCAGACAAAAATCTGTATATTCTCTGACTCCTTATCCGTTAAACAGCTATAAAAATAGAAGACAGGAGTAGCCAATAATTATCAAACTCCTAAACAAAATAAATCTCATTACAGACCAAAAGAAAATACTATTCATCTGGGTCCCTCGCCACATGGGAATCAGGGGCAATGAAAGGGCCGATGATATGGCTACGGAGGCATTGAAGTTCGGGCTTGATGCTAACAGCATCCGATACACAGATATTGAACCCTTCATCAACAGATATATATTTAAAGAATGGCAAAGTCAGTGGAGAGTGGATGAGGGATAAACATGGCTCCCGCAAGGAGGAAGTCTTACAGGCCAGACTGCGTATTGGTCATACAAAACTGACACATAATTTCCATCTCACTCAAGATGATGAGCCAAAGTGCACATATCGTTCAACTCCCCTTACTCTAAAGCCTGTGCAGGTAAAGTGTAATGAAAACAAACTAATCTGACACCACTATATTTACGCAGGAAATATAGTCTTCGAAAACAATGATACAAAAGATATCATTTCCTTCCTAAGGAAAACTGGACCATAAAAAGAACTCAGAAGTTGTATACAACGAATATATAAATAACGAACTAATTTCTTACCAAATAAGTCAATCATCTTGACTGACACAATAAAGATTTTAATAAAAACATGACGGCATTAAATAACCCTCAAGGTGAAGATGCCGTTAAATAAACCACCAATCAACCAACCAACCAACCAAGTTTTAACAATATTGCACTATTGTTGGATTTGGGGAACCTTTAAAATCTATTTCTTAGGCCGCCGATCTTGATAACATTGTCTTCCTTGTTAGAAGTAACTCGAGTACGACCAAATTATGGGGCATCACGAACACTGTCGGTATTTTGGGGCTTTTGCACAGGCTTTTTTACAGTTTTCCCATCACATTTCAATCTACGACCGCTTTCTAGATTGGATACAACAGAAAGGTGGTGATTAATGATCTTCTGACGATCAGTAAGAGAACGCCGTTGCATAGATATATTGTTATGGTTTATAACCTGGAAAAACAACAATAACCATTAGAGATGTTTTGTTGCCTGTTGCTAGATATGTTAAACGGAGGAGCGAAAATATGAGCTGGTTTTAAGCAGATTTGTTACTGTGGATTTTCTTATTTGCCCCCACAATTGAAAGTTATATTTAAATTGAGGTGAACACTAGATTAATTCAATTCCAAGTCATACAGAAATAACAGTCGAATCAAATGAGGTATATGTTGCTACAATAGTTACATTAAATATGTTCAAAAAATTTGAAGTTTTTGAAAAAAAAAGTCAGCTAAGGACTTTCATTTTGACGGCAATATATATATATATATATATATATATATATATATATATATATATATATATATATATATATATATATATATATATATATATATTGCCTTATTTTTCAGAAACTTCAAATTTTATGAGCATATTAATCCAGGCTTGTTTTGTAGGAATACTTTTATTGAATTTACACAAATGAAAATTGGTCCTCTCAAAAAGAAATATTATCCGATTTTTAATTAATCATGAGTCTTATTCTCTGAGCAAATGAAATACTCTTATCATCGCCTCTTCCTTCTCTGGAATTCTTTCATTACAACGGATTAATAGTTTATTCTGGAGTGACTTAGAATCTTCTCATAGTGTTTCTTGTTGTACTGTCTGTCTAGTGAGAACCCAGTACATTTAGATCCTGTCCGTGTTGTCAAAAAGAGCTTACCATTATGCTTTGTGTGTAGTTGTTCTATCTGGCATTTATGGGTATAGGAGCGACAGCATGATTTAGCTGAGACCTCTATAGATTGTTGCATAGATCGACCATTCATCACTAGTAATCAGAGCTTCTATTACTACAGAATTTATTAGCTAATACAACGTTATTTTTCCGTACTGATCTGAGCAGCCTTGAGACTAACTTCTCGCAAATCTTGAAAGTCTTAATTTTCTCGCAAATAATTTTATGTACATTTACCACACTGACATTAACATATTTCTTTCTTTTAGCATTGTCAGTCCTAAATCATGACAATCTTTGTTTTTGCTAATCAACTCTGGTCTTCTCCTTCCTTACTGCTCTCATACATCTCATCATCCTCCAACAACTGTTTTGAACCTTGAAAGAAATGGGTATCAATAAGACTTTCAACATAAAGCTGTTTTTACTCACACAGAAGCTGATGTCTTCAATTATACACAAACCTCTGATGAACAAAGATATGCTAAACTAAAACCACACGAGCGATTGTTGAAGTAAACGTGTTACAAGAATAAAACCAGGAAATATGTATTATTGAAAAGACCATCCTGTAGAATTCCCAATCACCAAATAAATACTTTACTATTATACAAATAATATGGCCGATAAAATACTGATTCTGTAGTATGGGCTAAAATATTTATAGGTATTCCATTTTAGATACATATGTAATGGTAAATCCCAGAAGCTTGTCAAGACATTGTGGTTTCCCAAGACAAAATAAACAAATTACAGATGAGAATTAGACGTGTATAAATCAGTATCTTTTTTTTAAATAGATGTAAGAGATTCGAATCAGGTAAGGAAAATGCTATTATTAATTATGCTACACAAATAAGCAAATTACCCTCAAGTGATCGGTGTTTTTTTATATTAATGATCAATAAAAAGGAGTGTTAATGCTTTGAATTTTATAATTAAAATAGATCGTTTCTTTTATTACGTTTATTCTTAGTCTTGTTCGAATTTTGAATGTTGATTTCATGTAATTAAAGCTCATGTATCTTGCGATCCCTTTTATTTCTATGTTTCGAACTCCTGAATCATTTTTCAACCTAGGAAACTTTAAACGAATTCCAAACAAATACCTTATTTGATAAACAATATTTAATACTATAATCCGACCAGTACTGAACGAGGGTTAGTCTGAAGTAATTCACAAATACAGATAATGCAGTTGAAAACTATACAACGTATTTAAACGTTCAGTGACCCCGAACAAAAGATTGTACCCCAGTTTATTAAACATTTTATCCGTTTTAAATAATATATAGGTCATATATTGTATAGTTAGAAAAAAATACTAAAAAAAAGTCAGTGATAACATTGATGATACTTGGCGAAACATAGAGTATATGGTAAAAGTTAATTGTGAATTATCAAAATAATATAGAATATCAACTTTTTACTTTCGGAGTCTCATCATAACCCACATAAACCTGATAATCCGTAGACCTTACATTTCAAATACTGATATTTAGTAGACCTTAAATTTAACAGCATCACCAAATGGGGTTTACTAGACCCAATGTTCTTACCAATATATAGCTGCATTTCGTGAAATTATTCATCTAACAGGTGCGTTTTTCAGTAGATTAATCATATAATTTACAAATTGTAAAGGCGGTAAAAGGGGCATTGTCTTCAACAGCCATATCCCCAGGAAGTACACCTAACGTAGAATTGCCACATTTGCAAATCGACGATATTATATATTCAGAGTATATATATATATATATATATATATATATATATATATATATATATGTATATATATATATATATATATATATATATATATATATATATATATATATATATATATACTAGCAAATGTACGCGTCGTTGACTGGGTTCAAAAACAGCCTACAGAAAATGAACTCTGATTTATGAAATTTTGACACATTATGAAAAGCAAGGGCTGTAAATTTGGGTTGAATTTGTGGATATCAAAACTAAAGCAAAATATTATGAAAGTAAACATAAAATAGATAAAACCCATAATTTATTATACCATACCTGTTCACACTGAAACATTTATCACAACATTATGTGGATCTATATTAAAAACCTTGATAAATTTTGTGACATATTTCGATTCTATGGAGGTCAGGTGCGAATGAACACCCCATGATTTTATTATACCATATTTCTTCAAACTGACACAAAATTACCAAAGTAGACTACCGCAGATAGATATGAAAGGTCCATATTAAAATGTGCGCTTATTATATTGAGCCCAGGCGCGAACACAGATCCCCAGAATTTTATTACACCATCCATATTTAAGTTAAAACATACTTAACAAATTATTTTATGTACATCTATATCAAAACGACTTGGAATTTTTTTTTAATTTTTATTTTTTTATGCCCATACTTTGTGGACCAGGCACGAACGAAGCCCCCATAATTTTAATGAACCACCGTTCTGCCAGTTCAAACATACCCATTTCTGTGTCTCGATACATCATCTATCATTATATTTAATCATTTTTTTTTAAATAGGCAAGCATATAGGAGCTTATTCGTAACCAGACACACCCACACATACATTCATCTTTATGTATATATATATATATATATATATATATATATATATATATATATATATATATATAAGTGTTAAGTACATCGATTGCAATCGAGATAGGACATGCCGGATTTTGTGTGGTGTCGAAATGAGTATGAAAATCTAAAAATGTATTTCTGTTTTCAAATTAATTTTTTTGTATTGTATCATGTTTAAAAATGTTTCAACGCTAGTAGTGATATTATATTCCCGATGATTTATTCATTAAAATAAATTACAACCAGAAAAAAATCCTAAAAGCAATAAATCATATAATAAAAAAGCTATTCATTGGTCATTTTACACGTGTTTATACGGTATCCGATTTGGTCGGTTTCTCTTATGTTTATAACCATTCTTTTTTTTTTATTCACTTAATTAAGTATTTAACTTGACATTTTATGTTGTCAATTAAAAAGTTATTAATAAGTTATTTATGGTTTGTTGAAAAACCGCATGATATTGAACACAGAAAGTAAATATTATTTCAAACCGAACGCCCTGCAAATTCATACAGGGAAATTATTTTTGCCATGATTAAGTTAAGAAAACTGAAAGGACTTGTTGTTAAACCTGCAAACAAAAAATGAAAACTTATTTTAGTAAACATATAATAAAAGTCTCAATTAAAAAATACTTCATTAAGGTTTATATAATGTGTAAAAGAAAATAAAGATGCTCATCTTGACATTATGCATCAATTTTTAATTTGCAATATATTAAGTTATATATGTTTGCGTATTTCTTACTATAATATGCTGTGTTTTTTTCAACATGTAACAACTCCTTTCACGGTTAAAAGCTTAATCTGAACCATATCACGCTTCATGCTCCCATTATTTCATGCAATCCATGCATTTCTAAATTTACGAACATGCTAAACACAAATGCTTGCAGAAAATGATCGAGAGATATTTGTTTTACTGGTAGTCCTAAATCGGTTTATATATACTATTCTACTATTATAACAAGAAGTCGAACATTTTTCTTTAAAGAAATTAGTACAAAATACAATGGTTTCTGTTTCATTATTTTACATTATATTTTCGCGCTAGTATAATCCTTTTAATATTTTTTGTCAAAATTACATTATGCGTTTTGCTAACTACTCCCATCTGTCTATGAGAAAAGTATTTCTTCGAAACTCTGCAGATTAAGGATCTTACACTCTTTTTATGTTTCTTTTTTGAATAATGAATTCGTATTCAAAACTTGCTGAAGCATGTCTCGATATACTTTATAAAAATTGCAAATTCAAAATAAGCTCTTGTGTTTATTTAGCTTGTACATCTGGTTAAGGTTATTTTTTGTATATCAGAAACCTAATATCCACATCACTTTGTATCGATCTGCCATGTAAACCTACTCGTACTAACACTTTATATATGTGTATATATGTGTGTATGTATACAGGTGTGCATGTTTGTGGGTGCATGTCTGTGATGTGTATTTGTGTTTGTGTGTGTGAGAAACAAAGAACGAGCGTTAGTGGGTGTACGGGTGTTCATTTGTAGATTTTTATACAGGCCTTTTTGCATACGTATATATATAATCGTCATATCACTAATATATATATATGTATATATATGTATGTGCATATATGTGTGTATGTGTGTGTATTTGGGAGGGTGTGCATGTGTGTGATGTGTTTGTGTGTGTGAGAAACAAAGAAGTTGCGTTAGTGGTTGTACGGGTGTACATTTGTAGATTTTTATACATGACTTTGTTGCATATGTATATATATATATATATATATATATAATATCTTATCACTAATATATATATATATATATATATATATATATATATATATATATATATATATATATTTAAAACATCCAAAAAATCATTGACGTATTTTAATCGTAATATCGACAGCGGATTAAACTAAAGATAGTGTAACCTTTCCCTACTAAAAAAAAAAAAGAAAACACAACACAAAGCATAATATATGAATTGGAAATATCTTTTTTTTTTTTAGAAAGAAAGTGGTCGAAAATTCTAATCAATCAAGTTTTAAAAACCGCCCGATTGATTAAAAGCCAGAACGTCTGATACTTCATGACCGGTATTTGTTTGTTTTTTATATGGGAATCTAAAATGAGAGAGAATAAAGCGTCGTCAATCAAAACTAATTCCAAACAAAGACTTAATTTTTGTTCGTTTTTTTTTCTTTCTAAAAAACACATCACACCATAAATTCAAAAGACAATAGAAACGAATTGTGATGCAGACGAATAAAAGGAATGTATATGGGGAGTAGACGATGGTCTTGGCTTGGCAGCTAATAATGAGGTTGAAAACAACAGGCAGATCGATATCAACGACATGGTTTATAAACAAAGAAAATAAAATAGGAAAATAATAATTTTATATAAATGAAATTAGACTATTACTTGGAAAATAGTATACACAAGTGTACATCCATACATATATTTTATTAGTGGACAAAAAAATTAGCATTGTGTATATTCATTAATTTCGTTTTTACGTGTCACATATTTCTGTATTTGAAAACTTGTGATGTTTCTAAGCACTGATATTGTTGACTATACTATTTTGAAAAGATATATATATATATATATATATATATATATATATTATATCGCACAATTAGCAAGTATTACATGCCTGACATAAGTGCACATACGCAAGCTAATATTAGTATTTACATGTATATATATATGTGTATATAAATATATATATATATATATATATATATATATATATATATATATATACAAAGAGAAAGACATGCAGACAGAGAGAAAAAGAAAGTGAGAGAAAGAAAGAGAACGTGGCAGTGTCTTAAAGGAGGAGATAAAAAGTTTTATTTAGTTATACATACTTTAATTTTATTGTATACACTGGCATTTATCCATATCGTTATGTTCAAAGTTAACTATAAAAGTATTAGAATGTATCAATATATAGTTATGGAAAAATAATATCATTTTATTCAAACACTCTATTTTAATTATTTGACATGATATCCGTTGTTGAATGAAAATCGACAAATGTTCATTTCCCACATAATTGTATTGTTACCCATATCGCAAAAATAGCCAAGGTTTTTACAATATATTGATTGCTTCCCTTCATGGCGGACCTGTTTTCCCATTGCTTCGACATAAAATTTTACGTGCACCCTACACTCTACACTGACTTAGTGCAGCACAGAATTTAGGCATATTTGTACAATAGAGGCTATACTGCTTTTTTATAACATTATATGGTAATAATGACTTCAATTAAATTCAGTTATCTTAATTAATGTTCCTATAAAATAAAACGCATCTGAAATTAAATTAATTGCTTGAATAAAATTTTAATATCCAATAGAAAAATGGCCTATTGTGTTCTACATTGAAATATTCAGTTGGAACGGACTTACTTCTAAGATAATCGAGTAGTGATTCAAGACACTTTAGTATTTTACTTCTGCCGCATTAACACTTAGCAGAAACCCTTTAGATGTTTGCGTGTATAAATGTATTTACCCTGTACGAAATCCGAAAACATACTTTTATCCAGTTTTTTTTTAATTAATTATACAACGTTAAAATAACTATTAGCCGTGAATCAAAATAGATTGTAACGAAATAAACAATAAAAAAATATAACATCCAAAATAAAAAATGCAAACCGAGCTAGCATTGAAAAAAGTAACATCTTCTCGTTCTGAAATAAATTTAACCTGTTTTTCAAATTACACGAATAAGTATGCGAGTGTCATTGTAAATCGCAATATAATCGCTAGATTCGAAACCAGCACAGAATCCAAACAATATGCTATGAACATTAAATATAAATTCCCGAATCGAGAAAAATAAATAAAATAAAATAACTAATAAAATGACATTTAATCACTAATTGGGAAAAATAGTTATAACAAATGTTAAGTGACGATTAGTAATTGGTTTCTAGAATAAATGAATAATCGATAGAAACATTTAAAATTGAGGTGCGAATATATAAAAAAATCCTTAGCAAACAAAAAACGGAAAATCCTCTGTAGTTAGAAATGTGAGTAAAACTTTTATCGCAGAGTTTTTGATAAACAATGAAATTGATTCCATATTGTTCATTACAAAAGTGTTTTTCATCGTCTGATAAAGGGCCGCTCTTGAGAATATTTTCAAACGATATGTTTTTAAATTGTTCGAATATTCGCGAAACATTTGTAACAAACAATGGATATACACTACTTGTTGCTGTCAATCCAACTTTTGTTGTATTGTTTTTGTGAAAATAATATATATGTATATATATATATATATATATATATATATATATATATATATATATATAAACATTACTTCACTTACATAAAATCAATATACGGAAGTATAGATTTATGCGTTGACTTTAAGTATTTACTTCAAAAGTGCTCAATACGTAGGTAGAGCTAGCTTAATCGCCATATATATTTTATAAATTACTATATATATATATATATATATATATATATATATATATATTTATATCTTTGCATATATATATGTATGTATATATATATATATATATATATATATATATATATATTGCTTTAGATGTGGGTGAAGATATATGCATTTATATAATCGAGGTGTGTAAAAATAAATGTACACAGTATTTTTCTTTCAAAGTAAGTATGGCGTCTCCTCTTATTTAAACATCAGAATGGTGTTCTTTGCACCTTTGTTTGTTTCATGTTGATTTATGTTATGTTTTAGTTAATGGCAATATCCTGGGATGTGAATTAGTTTATGCACTGAATGGCACTTACATCTATAATGATGATTATATAAGACTTTATATATATTGAAAGTTTATTTATGTAGCAATTGTTAAACATTTTTGCAATATCGTTCCAGTCATTGTAATTTGTTGCAAGATCTTTAACAATCTGCCGGCATCAGACTTTTACGTGGGTTGAGACGAAGTCCATTTAACTAAGACTTACTCTTCATATCGTGGATATTCCCTTGTTGTTCAAATTTTTCAATAGTAGTGGTTGCTTATATTTAGTCGCTTTTTTTTCACACTTTTTTTCTCATTTGAGTTTTATGGAAATTGTTTCAAAAATTGTCTTTTTATTTTATTTTATTGCATTTTCGGGGCACGTTTTATGAAATGTGTTTTTTTTATAAAATAGTCTGGTTAGAATACTAATTTATCTCATGTAAACACTTCACTGAACGGTTGTCAATAAGGTTTATTTCAGAAAACTGTCTAGCCGAATAAAGTTTTGTGTGCCCTTACACACTTATAATATTACTCCAGACATCTACTCTACCACTTACTTATTAAGAGTTAATTTTTATTATTACTGATGAGATGGATCAGTATTATTTTAATTTTATTTATGATTCAAATACAGTTAGATCACAACTCTGACTGATAGAAAAGTTATTCAATGTAAGCATACTAACGCATATGGAAATACATAATTAAAAAAAAACTCTTTTGTTTAACGTTAGTTTATCATGTTATTTACTTCAGTTTCCTTTTGTCCGTTTTAATACGATAGCTTTTTGTTTTTTACGGATTTCTGTCTTTTACTTTCATACGTGTCTATTCTATTTTCAACTTTTTTTATTAATAGAAAGTATTTTCGATCTGATTATGTTACGCCTATTCTAAATACATAGTTTGCATGGTTTCGCATAGACTCACATCATGGAAGTAACATGTCGTCATCAATATTAAATTGAAACCTCAGAAGAAAAAAAACAAGTATTAAAATGGTTTAGTATGATTGCGTCATTAGGAATATACTTCAGTTTTACAATGTTATGATATCATTTTTTAGTAGAAAATCGTATTGGAGTCTGTAAAAACGGCCGTAGTTCATTGTGACAAATTTTTGTTAAGATATATCTTGTATTGTCATAGTATAATTATAAAGAACGTTTTACTGGACAGTGAATTTGAAAATTATGATAAGGACACTGAGTTTTCATCGTTTCCATTAGTAGAGTTCTGACTGATTTTTTTCTGTAATTTTGAAGACAGTTATTGTTCACAGGTTATGTCCGACTTGGATTTGTACAAAAACGTCGCCCTAGGGATGTAATTTCCACGGTATGCAGACAAATATAATCGAATTTTAGGAATTGATATTTTCAATATTACACACCAGGTTGTCCACAGTGTTTTGTTTCTATTTACGTGGTTTTTGCCATATATTTTATAATTTTCCTCATCACGTTATGTTAAAGTCTCAGCGTATATAACAGGAAAAAATCTGCCATATGTTAGTTCAAGATAAATAGTGCAAGCCGATTCGAAGTACGGCCGTTTTTACTACGAAATAAACTCTAGTATATTGGATAGTGTATTACATGATTTAACAGTTTATGACAATAAGCATTTGTTTACATCACGTATTGTTTAATATTGGGCTGTCGTATAATACAAGTTTCAAGAATGTCTTCTCAATGATAACAATAAATAAATAAAAAGATATCACTTGCAAAATTATAGATACTTTCATTGGTAACTTGCAAGATTATAATATCGGTCCACATCTTTTAAGTTTAACTTTGGAAATTGTGCAATATTTAATACGATTTCTTAAAGCTTATGTTGGCCAGTTATCTAATTGAAAACTTAGAAGACTGCAGAAAAGAAGATGGGGTTTCTCTACAGTCCTAGAATGTAACTTCTGTCCGACGTATATTGCACCTCATCAAGGCGGGTACTCTCTAACGTCTCATCCAGGTATGAAGTACCGTTATCACATTTCTCTAAATCTAAGACAAGGTTCACGAGGGAGTTGCAAACATAATATATCCCGCACTTTAAACCATGCTCCAACCGCTGTCTCATCAATGAGATGTTGCTTCCACCTGCCTGTTTTACGAATATTTTAACTAAAACTACAACCTATTGTACCCCCTTGGCGTAAATACTCAGATAAACCTGACTGGCAGCAAGATCTTACGCCTATACAATAGAAATCCCCAAATGTAATACAACCTTCTACTTAAATAATTGTGTCCCAAGAACTGCTAGACCTTGGAATTCCCTTCCGTGTTTCTGTTTTCCTGTTTGTAATGAAATATAAAAGTTCAAGTTTAAAGTAAATAGCTGTATTGCTGCTCAACACACTACATAGTACCTTGTAAATTATTCACCAGATAGTAACCCGTACCTCAAATGGCACTGTGTCTTGGTTTGGGATGAAAATGCAATTAAAGAAACACTAAACAATCTATTATGGCATATAATACTAATAGTTGATTTTAAAACTAAATAATGCCTTAGCAGAAAGTTGAACAATAAGGTCAATGGTTTACACAATCAATAGTTTTTATTCAAAACATTTTATTTATTTGAGCCATCTAACTATAAGACCAAATAAATAGGAAATCAGCCGAGATTTGTACAGTATACGTGTAATCATAAACAAGTGTCGCTTAAATAAAGTTCAGTTTTCAGAAAAAAATAATACGATACATTCATGAATAATTCTTTTTTAAGTTTATAAATATGTTTCTTTAGAAATAAAACAATAATATTAAATGTAAAATGTAATAAAATAATTATGATATTTAAATTCGTCTACAGATACCTATTTTTACACGTAGATTTGTTTATATTTTTTATATTTACTAGAAAATAATTCACTTAAATGAAGCGTGTTTGTGTTTATTTCCGATAAAAATGACCCATTTCTCTAGCGGAATGTGACGTGTGGTGATTAGTGGATTCTGTACGACAATAGGCGACGTTCGGCAGAGTAATTTGATACAGAAGAAGTTCCATAACACATTCCGAAGCCGAAATTGCACCAAAAAATGTTATGGTTATTGTATAACGGGCTTCGGTCGGTCTCATCCAATCCAGTTCTTGAATGTAGCAAAATCATTACGGCAGAGAAGTACTACCAACACATAGAGGAAATGCACGATAAGATCCAACGTATGTGTCCGAGTTAGTAAATATACAGGCACCAATTCTCCTTCATGACAGTGCTCGCGCAACTGTTGCTCAAATAAACCTGTAGCAGCTGAGAGAATTTGTCTAAGCAACCCTGCATCGTCCACCATAGTCAACAGATTTCTCTCCCACCGATTATCAATTTTTCAAGCATCCCTACAATATTTCTGCGCGAAAAATGCTAAAAATGCCGACATGATGCAAAATTGTTCGGACAACTTTAGACATATGATAATAAGAGAAATAAGTGTGTTACTCGTTGGAAAATATGTAACGTTCAATTGGTTCTTACACTGATTGGTGGTCCTGAATATGGCTTTACACTATAGCAGATGGTGAGATCCTCAATTTGTGGGCTTTGGGGAGTGTGGAGCAACCCCTTTCTTGCCATTGCATCCAGATCTACTCTGACCCAAAGTGGTAGTACCTATTAGGGTAGCAACTATGCGTTAAAAGTAAATCGACTTGAACCCCACCCCCAGATATATTCTATTAAACAGTTATTTCTTCAAAATCAGAAGATTTGGCATTACATAACCTGAGGAGGGTTGCTGTGCCGTAAGAAAAAAGCAACCAACCAATCAACTTACACTGATTAAAATAATTTATTATGAAAAGTTATGTTATTTAAAGTTAAACGTCAAAAGAAGACATTAGTTTGGAAACAAACTAGTAGTATATGGCTGTCTAGTTCTTGTGAGTATCGTCATTGTTTTGCTGTAGGAATCAGACAAACTGTATATATATATATATATATATATATATATATATATATATATATATATATATATATATATATATATTATTATTATTATTATTATTATTATTATTATTATTATTATTATTATTCAGCTAACAACGCCGCAAAGGGGCAACCATGCGAAAAAAAAACCCTTAACAAACTCCCTTACGGTCAGCAAAAGGGAAACTGGCTTGCCAGGACAGTGTATGGAAATTTAAACATATTTAATCATATTTTATTGAGATTAAAATCGAGATAATTCTGTTTAAAATTGTTATAAATTAGTAAATGTAGAATGATATTATAATCTTTCAAAGCAATTTAATTTTCATGTAATTCGTCCCATATAACTAAATGTTTGACCATTCTAATATCTAATTTGCCTACATGTATGTATATATGTATATATATATATATATATATATGCATGTATTTATATGTATATATGTATATGTGTATATATGTATATATATATGTAAATACATATGTGTATACATGTATATATGAGTGTATATATGTATACATATATGTGTATGTATATGTATATATATGCATATGTATATGTGTGCGAATATATGTGTATATGTATGTGTGTATATATATGCCTATATATGTGTATATATATACACATATATATATATATATATATATATCGGCATATATATATATTTGTGTGTGTGTGTATATATATATTAATGTGTGTGGTGGTGTTTGTGTATCAATGCTAAATATTAAACATTTTGGGGCAATTTTATGAGTTCTTACTCTCAGCAACTATCGTTTAGAATTTAACAAACGGAGGCTCGTTCGAATTGTAAGGATCTCACTTTTGTTTTATTTTACTTCACTGGAAGTTCTCGATAAAATGAAAGGTCCCAAAACCTTGGGATAACTCTTGAAGTCTATATAAGATATATAGATATTCGAATATTCTATTAAATGGCTTTATCTCTCAAACACTTAATTAGTAAAGAAATTGAGAACAGTATTTCCCCCCCCCAATTATCCATTTTCATACGTTGTAGTATATCGTACATTTTAGTCTGTTGGTGTTACTGGATTCCAGGACAAGAATTTATCTTGTCAGATGGAATGCCCAGCTTCGTGCTATTACTTGAGGTAACTTCACACCGAGAAGGTGCACCTTTCCTCGTAATATGAATGTGGGTTAGCGATCGTGAGATCTTATTTGGGCAGCGAATACTATGTGATTTTGAATATTAGGTCAGGATTTACTTCTATGGAAAAAGTATCCTCATGACAAGTTGTTCTGACAAACCCCTGTACAGAGAGGTCTTAGACACTCGAGGCCAGTGTCTAGTAGGCATTCAATTTCTCTCGAGTAGGCATTCAATTTCTCTCCAATAGGAATTCTAGTTCAATTCAGTATGCATTCAAGTTCTCTCCAGTAGGCAAACTGTGTAGTGTGCTATGTGATAATTCCATTCAGTGCGCATATTAAAGATTTTATAAACATTCTGAGCTTCCAATTACACTTCAGTAACATTTTAGAAATAAGTAATTAATCATTGAATCATTACAAACTAAGCTTTATTTAACTAATTTTTACGTATCATACGAAATTGTAAATGCACACTTTGTAATAAATGAGTAAAGTATTGTAACTTCCTATCAATATTTTGCACATGAATTACAAAATATGTAATATCCCCCTAAAATAGATGATAGTAAGATAGGTGAGATCAAAGCATGTTAAAACGACATCAAATAACAACTAATGCCGGACTTCATTCCAAATTATTTTGAATATCTTCTATTCTTCTCTAGAGATTTAATAAATAAATATGTTTGATGATGCCAATTGATCTATTGTACATATAATTATTTTGCTAAATCTAGAATGTTGTCTAACTCTACGTATGGATCGGGCACTGCTTAACAAAATACTTAATATTTGCGCATATAATTATATCTTTGTATATTGATGTATGTGAGTAAATAAAATAGTTATATGTACATATATATACATACATATATATATATATATATATATATATATATATATATATATATATATATATACATATAAATATAACACGGAAATTACATAATTGTCGATGCAATAATTTATTTCAACCTTATGGTATTTTCAAGCATCTAAACCAGACAATTACATTTTTGATACTCAAATAGTATCAAAAATGTAATTGTCTGGTTTAGATGCTTGAAAATACCATAAGGTTGAAATAAATTATTGCATGGACAATTATGTAATTTCCGTGTTATAGTTTTATGTTATTCCTCTGTTTACCACATTGAGCTCTCATACCCGGATTTCCTCTGGAATTATTCCATTATAACACTATATATATATATATATATATATATATATATATATATATATATATATATATATATATATACATGTATTTATAAGAATATGTATTTATATATATGTATATAAGTGAATTCATAGGTATATATATACGTATATATGTGTATGTTTATCTCTCACTCATATGTATATATATATATGTATATATATATATATATATATATATATATATATATATATATATATATATATATATATATATATATTACATTTTAACCCCAAGCAAGGTATATTGCCACTTTGGTGTAGCGGCTACTATCATGGGCATAAGCTACAGGGATACTATGTAGGGAGATGGGAAGCAAGATATCGGTTCACGTTGTACTTGAACTTCTGTATGTCAATTCAGTTAGGGAAGCAGGGACCTGGAAGGGAATTCCAAAATCTAGCGCTCCTGGGGAATAAACTACTGGAGTAGAAGGCTCTCTTACATCTAGGGATCTCTACTGTGAAGGGGTGGGATCAGCTGCTTGTCGGGTTTGTCGGGGGTATGTACGTCGAGGGGGCACAAATACTTGCAGTTCCTAAGAACATTCACCGTTACATTACTTGTAGAAAAGGCAGAGTGATGCAACTTTTCGTCGATGGGACAGCGACTGAATTTTCGATGACAGTTCAGGACCTATCAGATTGGCGAATCTCTTTTGAACCTGGTCTAGGAGCGAAAGACTAATTATAGATGCACCAGCCCAAATATGAAAACAATACTCTATACATGGCCAGATGGTGGCCTTATAAATGTATAGGATACTTTCGGGCGTTAGTATCTTTCTAGCACGGTACAGAGAACATATCTTCTTCGCAGCCGTCCTGCCGATATTCTCGATGTAAATGTTCCAACTCATGTTTCCTGAGAGCGTTAGGCCGAGGAGTTTAAAGGATGTACTTTCTGATGAAGAGTCATTGGTCATTGCTATTGGTTGTAGAGAAGGTTTCTTAGAATTATTGAAGGAAAAGAGTTTAGTCTTGGTAGCATTGAATGTGACCATTCATTTATGTCCCCATGCCATTACAGATCGGATGTCATCCTCTAGTGCTTCTCCCAATTCCTTTAGATATGTGTTCATTTGTTTTCCTTTCGTGTATGTTATAGAGTGTGGTGTCGTCAGCATATACATCTCATCTCACAGACAAGGTCATTTATGTATATTAGGAATAACAGAGGCCCCATTATAGACCCCTGAGATGCTCCCACATTTATATCGTATTGTTTAGATGTACGACCGTCGAGGACAACCTTGATTTTTCTCTTATCTAAGAAGGATTTAATTATGTCATGTATTCTTCTAGGGATACCAGATGATCTGATTTTCCTGAGAAGACCTCCATGTAATACCCTGTCAAAACCTTAGATATATCTAGACCTACTTCTCTACCCTCCCCCGCTTTGTCCAGTTATTGGTATATACGTTCTGAGATTGCAGTTCGGATGTCTGCTGTTTAGCATCTGTAAGGTTATGGACTAGAGTTTGGTTAATTATATATATATATATATATATATATATATATATATATATATATATATATACTGTCACCTTAACACGCATCAAATTATAGACTCCTTAATCTCTCATTAGACAATAATTACATTATAGTAAGAGCAAACTTTATAAGTCCGTGTGATCTCAATGAAATAATGGTGCATATATTATATAACAAGCAAACCATATTTTAGGAGCAACCTATTTTCTAATCATTTTCATTGCCATGTGGCAAAAACGTTCAGCAATTTTTTCTATTACTAAATCACATTTCTCTCAAGAAATTTCTGCGTAATTCTTTAATTGCTGTTTCATTTTTTTTGTTTCATATCCATTAACCATATTCTACATTCGTTTAAAATTAGCACCTGAAAAACGAATTAAAAACGCGTCCCTTCTTCCACAGATTAACTATTTTTCCCAGCGTATAATAATCTGTGAATAACCGAAACCAAATCCTTTTCACATAGCATTGTCCCCTAGGCTGCAAATACCAATCCAATTGAACATTTCTTCATTTTTTTCTACCAATTTCAATTATCCCAGCCGACTTGGTATTTTCAATTAAATTCTATATTTGACTATAACAAAATTCTCGTATAGAACTCCAATTTATAAAACGAATCAAACTTTATCATTGTCTCTATTGTCAGTGTTATTATTATTACGAAAGAGTTGAAGGATAATACGGACGTTATCCCTCAGGCAATGGTTTTTAAAAATTGATCACAGAAAATCACGGTAATAAAACATATATTTCTTAGCACTTGCTCAGGATTTTTAATATTTTCTATTACAGGCAGGATATATACATACGCACACAAACACATACACACGCCTTCAAACACACACACACGCGCACACCCACATATATACATATACTATTGCAGTCAGTATACACACATATATGCATATATATTTACTATAACATTCAGTATACACACACGTGTATATATATAT
This sequence comes from Euprymna scolopes, assembly GCF_053919585.1. NCBI lineage: Eukaryota > Metazoa > Mollusca > Cephalopoda > Sepiida > Sepiolidae > Euprymna > Euprymna scolopes. The sequence continues at coordinate 25,344,492 of NC_136485.1, forward strand.
ATATATATATATATATATATATATATATATATATATACAGTCGGTAGCTATATTATTTAGTATATTAAGTTTTTACGTATTACTCAAAAATATGAAGCGAATTTAAATAATAATGCCTACTAGTTTCTCACAAGTATTTACTGGTAGTTTGACTCATTGTTCTTCGCAAACGTTCTACAAGTTCCTTTAAATTCCTGGGATCTCTTTGATGCGACTTAACTTCAACTTTTCCACACATCTTCGATAGGATTTATGTCGGTAGACTGGCTACGCTACTGTAGAACACTATTCTTTTTATATTAAACAATTCACTTTTAATTTAAACCTGGTGATTTGAACAATTTTCTTTCTGGAAGATAAAGTCCCGTTACAGCTCTTTATCTGCGGCAATCTTGACCAATGTTGTGACACAATTTTCGTGTAATTTGCTGTATAAAATTCCCCCTCACTGATTTCCATACTTTAACTATATTTCCAGGAGAGCAACCCCGAATTATTACACTTCCACCTTTTTTATAGTGTGAAGGGTATGAGATCGTTTAAATTATGTGTCATTTTTCCTCCATACACGGGTGCACATGTTTCTTCCACAAAATCTAATTGTAGTTTCATCATTTTGTTCCAGAAGTCATCCGATTCATATTGGTATTGATAAACAATTTTTATATGGCTAAGTCCCAACAATGGAGACGTTCACTGTGGCATGGAACACAGACTTGTACGATCTAATCATCTCTCGATTGTGTCCTTGCTCACTTAAATACGACCTTCCTGCAAAGCCTGCTGAATTCCTGAATAAGTCAGAAATGGTTCTTTTCTTACGTTACGAGCAATGCAGCAAGCAGTACATCATTTACTTTACGTGGCCGACACTTCCTGGGAGATGGTAAAATATTAACACTTGTTTTTTTTCCAGTTTCTCACGACATCCCTTATTTTAACCAGCAAATTCAGATTAAAGCTTATTTTCATGTACCTTTCTTCGTCTTTATATCTTGCTATCATTTCATGGCATACATCACAAGCCAATTCCTTTCTTTTAACTATCTCAAACAGTTATGAAAGAGACAACCTTTGTAGTATATGAGAGCTGTTATAAACTGACCTATAATTAGTTAGAACCCTGGTGGGCATTCTGATTTGTGAGAATATTGTAGCTAAATTAAATGATAGATGAGGAATAAAATTTCTGATTTGTTGAAATACTGTAGCAAGATGAAATTACTGTTTAAAGATGAAATTTGTCAGTGTGTTAAATATTTTTTTTTTCATATGGGTGATTTGATTTTCTTAAATAAATATTTATCAACTACATCTAGTATCTACTAATATCTATATTTCTGTGTAATTTAAGACTGATTAAGATACTATTGATAATATCTGTTCAAAGATATTATTATCATTTAAATTAACTTGATAGTGTTGAGAAATACGAAATATAGCGCTGTACCAAATGCGTTGGCCACCCAATGTGTATACACACACACACACACAGGCACACACCCCACAGACACAGACATGGCCATACAGAGGCCCTACACACTTATATACATATACATATACCTATATATATATATATATATATATATATACATATATACATATATATACATACACATATATATGTGTATATATTTATATATATATATATATATAGACATACATATATATCCATATATATACGTACATATATATACATATATACATATATACATATACATATATACACATATACACATATATATACATATATATACATATATATACATACATATATATACATACATATAAATAAATATATATACATACATATAAATACATATATATATACATACATATATACATAAATATATATACACATATATACATATATATACACACATATATACATATATATATACACACATATATACATATATATACATACATATATACATATATATACATATATACATGCATATATACATATATATACATACATAAATATATGCATACATATATACATATATATACATACATATATACATATATATACATATACACATATATATACATACATATATACACATATATACATACATATATACATATATATATACATACATATATACATATATACATACATATATACATATATACATACATATATAGATATATATACATACATATATACATATATATACATTTATACATATATATATATATATATATATATATATATATATATATGTGGGTGTGTGTGTGGGTGTATATAGAAAATGAAAATTACAATTGAATGTACTAAAATGATCCAAGATGGTATAATTAAAGTAAATTATAGATATTAAAGAATCCTTATTTATAAAATTATATCAGCCAGATGTAAAAGCTCGGTAAAACCATATAGGAAATAGAGCTTATAATATGAGCAAACAGTTAATAAAATATATTAAAACAAACTTTGAAATGAGTTAAAAACATATTTAATATGTAACTGAAACACTAGATAAATGGATAGTCCTTAATCGCGGAGTTTCGAAGAAATACTTTCCTTCTCATCAGAAGGTAGGAATTAGCTAAATGCGGGATTGGATTTCCACATGCAGAAGTATTTGATGAAACAACAAGTAAGTCAAAGATCTTACTTGAAAACAAAAAAAATGAAGCAGAGGGAATAATTTAAAGAAAACTGTGTGTAATCACATTTTCCTTTGCAATTATAATTGTACGACACGTATATCATTCACACCGCTGTAACTTATTTTGATCTAGTTACATTAATTTTAAATGAAGAATTTCTATGCCATTGCAATTAATAGATATCTACTTTTCTTAATAGCATCTTAACTAAAAGAATATCTTAGTACTTTAAGGAAGCTGTACAATCAGTAACTAAAGCCAGTCCAGTGTCTTATGATTCATGATGGTCATTTCAAAGTCAAAATAAAATCGTCTCATGGGAAGATAATAAAGATTAATTACCAAGAGAAATGAGATTTATTAAACATAAATAGATCAACCCTGTTATATAAACATTAAGTAATGAAAATCACAAATGTGCACACAGATTAATATATATATATATATATATATATATATATATATATATATATATATATATATACATATATATAAATATATATATGTATACATTATATATATTTATTTAAGTTTATATATACATTTCTATATGTATATTTATGTATATGTGTGTCTATATATGTGTATATGTATATATATATTATGTATATATATATATATATAATATATATATATATTTATATATATATATATGATATATATATATTTACATATATATTTATATATATTTTTATATATATTTATATATATTTATATGATATATATATGTTATATATATTTATATATATATATTAGTATATATATGATATATATATATGTATATAAATATGGTATATATATATATTAGTATATATATGCCATATATATATTTATATATACACATATATGATATATATATGATATATATAGATATATGATACATATATAGATATAGATATATGATATACCATATATACATATATGGCATATATATATAGATATATATATGATATATATGATATACATAGATATATGATATATATATAGATATATGATATAATTATGATATATATATATATAGATATAGATATATGATATATATGTATACATTATATATATGTATATATTATATATTTATGCATATATATGTCTATATATGTATATAGGTATATATATATATATATATATGATATATATATGATGTATATATATTTATATATATGATATATATATTTACGTATACATTTATATATATTTGTATATATTTATATGATATATATATATGATATATATTTGTATATATTTATATGATATATATGATATATATTTATATATATATTTGTATATATATGATATATATATTTCTATATATATGATATATATATATTTATATATATGATATATATATATTTATATGTATGATATAATTGATATATATATTTCTATATATATGATATATATACAGATATATGATATATATATGATATATCATATATATATATATGATATATATATATAGATATAGATATATGAAATATCATATATATATAGAAAATGAAATATATATATATATATATATGATATATATATACATATATATATATATAAATATATATATACATATATATATATATATATATATATATATATATATATATATACAGGGAGGTAAACGCTTGAATAATAACCTTAAAATAAAAAAAAATGGACAGGTAAACTAATGTAGGAAAAAAATTCGAATAAAATGCGTAATGGTTTGTTTAAACAGTTTAATTAAATTTAGCTTACATTTACAGTTTTCAAGAAAAATAAAAATGCGGACTTTCTTTTTGCCAGCACTGTACACACACCAATCCACCAACACACACACACACACACATATATATATATATATATATATATATATATATATATTATATATATACATGCACATGTACATATATATATATACATTCATATATATATATATATATATATATATATGTATATATATGTATATATATATATATATATATATATATATATATATATATAAGCGCACATGTAAGGGATGTGTATCATAGGTAGATCGATATGGGTGATACTTTAGTGAATATAGGAGATGTGTCCG
>NC_136485.1:25354160-25369160 GCF_053919585.1 Euprymna scolopes
TTATTTTATACTTATTTCTACGCCCACACTTTTGAATGGAATTAGTTATTTCGAGGACTATGTTCTACATATAATATAATGATGCATATGTGTTCAGTATATAGTGATCTACTGTTGTCTTGCTGCATGCCCTTATTTCTCAAGTTTATAACATGGTAACGAAATATTATACTTGTTTTTATTTTTTAACATCCTATTTTAAAACATTGCAAACAGTAAGCAGAGCGACTAATGGAAATATTAAAATTGTAAAATATTGTATTTTTGTCATGTTGTAAATAATTTAATTACAAAATATGGAAGACAAAGTTCAAAAGATTATTTATGCTTTTCATATTTTGAACCCCTTCCGAAAATGATATTTGCCTTTCTGTATATTGTTGTTATTTTTCATTTCCAAGGTAAAAATATTTAAAAAAGAAAATTTTTGTAAGTATTTCCATTATATAATTTTATTGGATTTTATTGCTATCAATGGATTTTGTTCTAATTTGTCTCGACTTTTATTACATTATGTACGCCGACGGATTTTATTTCGTAATTCGAAACTTCTAGAAAACCTAATTATTACTTAGCTTACGGTGTTCTAATTATCCGTTGCTTTTAAAAATAAAAAGTGTTTTATTACAACAAACTGGCTTCCAAAAATCCGAACTTAACCTTCTTTTGAACAAAATCTGTTTATATTTTTATAACCCTTAACATAAATTAAAATTATACTTTAGGAATATTTATTTTGTAAAATAGATTATTTGCAGATATAGAATATCTTTAAGATAAGTGGAGAAAAACAAGATTTAGGTACATGAATGAATAATGATAAAAACAATGTGTTGATATTTATTAGGAAAAGTAGCAATGATAAAATATCGTTTATTTACTGTTCACTTGCATTAAAAAACAGGCCGCGTATATACAAATAATACGATATAACAACTGTCAAATTTTACAGTATATTTAAAGGACATTTTTACATCAGTAAGTGAACGTTTAATTTTACTTTTTAATAAATTCAGACAACTATTAGCAATTTTAGTTGCATATTATACCTTGCTTTGGGAAATTTATTTATGAAAAAGAAAGAAAATCCTGATAAATACTGTTACGACAAACGTTGTAGTTATAAGACACATCTTTTAGATCCAATCCGTTACTCGTTAATGAACAGAATACAAATTATTATACAATTGGCAATTGGATAATGTTAATAATTCTGATATCATTTAGTGAGAATATATATCTAAAAATTATATATATATATATATATATATATATATATATATATATATATATATATATATCAGCAATTTGGCTTAATAGCATCTCGTTTTTTTATTAAAATGATCATATAATTTAATAACGATACGTTGACGCAAGTCTTCTTATAATGAATTGCCAAACAAAGAGTATCTCTTTTATGTATGCTTCAATAAAATCATATTAATAACTTAAAAACTAAACGTAAATTAATGTCAATAAAAGAAATATCTTCAATTACAAATACTATAAGTATGAATGACAGGACGACATTGGTGAAAAATAAACGTACAAACCAAACTAGAAAGCTGGTGATACTTACATTAATACAAGTTAAATAACTAAACAGTAAAAAAAACAAAAATAACATCAGTCTTGAATATTCTTTTTACAAGGGTATTAACAAACGCTCATGTAAAATATCGAACCTCTGCGTTTCATATTCAGTCTATTCATTGTTTTAGTCTATTATTTTTGTATTTTTATAATCGTATTGTCTGTTTCCTTTTTTATATCTTACGTCCGAATATATTTTTATAGCTAGTGAATAGATTGCTTATAATTTGCCGCCCATAGAATTTGCCTACTCAAACATCAAATAGTTGATGTCTTTTTAACGGATGATATCTGTTTTCTAATGCCATCATTCTTGACAAGCTTCCATTCCTTCAAATGCTTTATTGTATGTTATTTATGTGATGTTTTCCTTCTTCCGAATGGAATTAATTTCAATAAATACTTTTTAGTGTCGGTGTTTTTAAACAGAGGATGAATCTCTGATGTTTGAAACTAGAAAAATCATTCGTTAGAGATAAGTGAATGTCATGGCAAATGTCTCAGAAATTTTAGTGAGTGTCAATTATAGGCGGTAATATTCTTCGTATTGCCGGCTTCAAACCGAAACTTAACCGTTACAGGAAAAATGTTCTGCATTCAAGGTACCTGATAATATGTAGAGTTTCATCTGTGGAATTATTTTTTTAAATGTACAATGAATATAAGAACTTACGGTGAGACACCGGATTTTATATTACGCACAGGGAAAATTAGTAATTAAACAAATGATTCCATGTAAAGAAATAATTAATGCTCCCTCTGCTATTACACTTTGGGTATGTAGAAACGCTATTTTGCTAATATGCTATTAAAATATTTAATAAATCTTTATTTTTAACAAATACCCCATCACTCATCAGTTAGATAGACCGAGATAACCTTATCAGACGTAAGTTTCCAAATATACAGATGAATAATGAATACAAGTATTTTACATTACACGGGGCAAAGTCGTTTACATTTAGCGTGAACAAATTACACACACACACACATACATATATATATATATATATATATATATATATATATATATATATATATATATATATATATATACATATATTATTTATATTTATTTTCAACCATTACAACCGTTTCCTTGTTACATTACCCGCATATGCACATACTGTTTATTCTTGAAAATATAAATATATAATTTTTATGAAGCTGGATTATACTACCTTATAGATTTTCATTAAAAAACGTGTTCAATATCTGTGCTACCAAGCAAATATTGTAGACAACTAATAAATGTCATTTTATTAACGGTTTCTATCAGGATATAAACAATGTATATAATCTCCACGAGATAAAATAATTTTAAAGCAGTATATCCATTATCGTATACTACATTTTTGTAAATTGTTTATATACAGAACACAATTCTAAATTATAATTTATATGTATATATATATATATATATATATATGTATATATAGATATATTATAATTTGTATATATATATATATATATATATATATATATAAATTATAATTTAGAATTATGTTCTGTATATGAACAATTTACAAAAATCAGTGTATTTAGCCTTTCCATAATCTTCACTCCCTTTAAAAAGTGACAACTTATCTTAGTTCCGATAGTTCGTTCTGATAAATCTTACCTACGAAAATCAAGAAACAGAACTCGCTAAACTTCGGCAAGTTTACTTGTTTTATGCTTGGTGATTCATTTACGCAGTGACTGCTAATCTGTAACGTCAGTAAAAAAAGAATTATACCCATAGTCTAATGAATTGGTCCAGCGTAAAATGTATCATTTTATAAACAAGGAAGTTTGGGAATAAAATGTTTTGAATTCAGCTGTTTTCCATAAACTTTAAGAGTGTAATATTGGTAACCTTAACTTGGAGGAGTTGTAAATATATCACACACACACACATATATATATATATATATATATATATATATATATATATATATATATATATATATATACATATATATGTATATGCATATATATACATATATATGCATATATATACATATATGTGTATACATATATGTATATGCATATATGTGTATGCATATATATATATGCATATATATACATATATGTATATATACATATATACGCATATATATAGATATATGTATATGTACATGTATATATATGTACATGTATATACATATATGTATATATACATACATGTATATATATATACATATATATATATATATATATATATATATATATATATATATATATATATATATATATACAGGGTGACCCAAAGGCAAAACAAAAAGCTTAATGGAGGCGATCAAAATATATGCTGTAGAACGGAGAAAAAAAAGGCCAACTACCCTAGTGTTTTGATCTTATGTTTTGAAAATCATGAACTAGATATGGTAAAAGTTTCATTACATTCGGGAAAAAAACTAAGAAACGGGGCCTGATTAGATTTGGGGCCCGTTTTTTGGGTCATATATATATATTTAGATAGATATTTATTAAATGTGTATATAATGATATATGTATCTATGATTATATGTGTATATTAGTATATATATATATATATATATAATTATATACAAAGGTATGCATATTATATATACTAATACGTATATTTTATCCTATATATGTTATATATATATATATATAATATTGTATTATGTATATTTTCTCATATATATGGTATATATATTATGTATATTACATCATATATATATATTATATTATATATAACATTATATATATTATATACATAAATATATATATATACTATTATATACATTATATATGCATAATATATGTGTATATGTGACACCCCCTTTAAGAAATTCGTTTCTTATCGTTGAGCGTTTCAGTTGAATTTAAAGTCGGTCAATACATAGATCATCGTATAACGATTTGAGCACTGTCTACTGACACAAAAAAAAAAGTGTTAAACTATGTTAACATTCAATATTTTATTAATATATAAAAAAGCGTTCTTACTTAACACTCGTATTTATTTCTATATGTATTATGATTCTTGCAAACAAGGTATAATAAAGAGATCATCTTATTTGCATAGTATATTAAGAACAATGGTGTTTATTAAATACCGGTATCTTAGCTAATGCTTCTAGCCAGAGAATTCTTATAAGTTTTCGATTACAAACCGTGATTTAATAAATTTGTAACAATACTTATTTCGATAACATATTTAATTAAATTTATTTGGAATTATTATTCCAAGATCGATTTAAAAAAAAATCATTATTTTAGTTATTTGAATCCTTCGGAACATAAAGAAAAAAAACTATTACCAAATAAAATAAATTGATAATATCAATAAATTTCTAGCTTTAATTAATAATTAAGTGTAGATAGATAATGATTTTCTTTTTTTTTCTTTTTACTATTAAAAAAAAACTTACGAAAAACCGAAGAAAATATTTTATTTGTTTGTTTTTATTATTATATAAAAGGCTATACAGAAATCGGTAATTTTTTTACGGTGTGACCCACCTAAAAAATAAAAATCTACTTTTTGGGGTCTTATACGCTTACATAGCCTTTATAAATAATGTGAAATAAATTTTTAAAGAAAGAAAATTAAAATTTTTGAGTGGCGGATCATATTAATTTAACGTAAAATGAAGATCCACTGTTTGGCCACCAAGCAATCAACGAGACGTGTCATCTTTTGCATTATTTCAAGTTTGGCGATCGAGGGGGGAAGAACATGACAAAGGAATTTTGCTGGGTAGGAGGCGGCGGGAATTACATTTTAAATATAAAATAACGATCAATTTAATTACTTTTTTTATGATGCCACTCTGTACTTTCACATTAAAATTGCATAAACAAAACAAAAACAAACCCAAAGGTGACAAATTACATCGGGAGGTATTATAATGACAACAATTTTATTTAATGTTTTTTGGAATTTATTTGTCGGAGATCTTATTTTTTTTAGGGGATCTGCCGACTTGGTTGATTTTTTTTTTATTACGATCGCACGGAGATTCGCTGCATTTTTATTGAAAAAAAGTTGTAACTATTTAATTTTAATTATTTATTTTTGGAGGAAGTTTTCTTTTAAGCGCCTAATACTTGAAAAATAGTTCCTTCTCTTTGTAACCCTTCTGCGAAATATCTGCTGGAGAATTTCTTTTCGGGGCGATTACATTTTCATGTTTTTATCCGTTCTTTTATTTGTGAATTGGTGTGGGGATATTTACATTGCCCACGATAAAAATGATTAGTATAGCACGTGTGTTTCAAACGGAACTTCATGTCAACCCAAGCAACGCCGGGTACCCATGCTAGTATATATATATATATATATATATATATATATATATATATATATATATATATATGTATATATATATATAACTACTTCATTTATTCACATAAATTGAATATATATATATATATATATGTATGTATATATATATATATATATAATTATTCGTATGTCTGAGAATAAAATAAAATAAAAATAAAGTTTCATCTATATGTTTTATCTATCGGATATTCACGGCAAAAAAATGTTTAAGCATTCTTCGAGCCATTTTGGTTCTTTACTTTTCTATTAAAAGCTAATAATTCCCTGTTAGTTCTGTAAAAGTTATATCTCTTTAGCATACGAGTTTCCCCTTTCGAACTGGACGACTAAATTATAAAGGTTTTTCAATACTATTCTCAGTGAGTTGTGTCTATTACATAATACTGACTTGCTTTAAGATCGAATTCGATAAAAATATCAATCTTACTTGTTTTATACACAAAAAACAACACACACATGCACACACACAAATACATATATATATATATATATATATATATATATATATATATATATATATACATATATATATAGTGTGTGTGTGTTGTAAGGGTATTATATCTATTTTTGCCCCTCTATGTTTGTCTAAATATTGTTATTTTTATTTCATTGATATTGCATATATTTACCTAATAATTTACATATATACTACTTTAAAGTTAGCTAATGTATCTATAAATCAGGCAAAATATCGATATTTCCTGTCTGACTGAGAGGTTTTGTGCATTTATATAAGATTAGCTTCTGCTTATCATGTGCTAAAAAACAGATCTGACAGAATTGTGTATAGCCTTTGTAAACAACTGCATATCATCAATATATTCCAGCAAATGCCTAATAAAAATATATAATTTACTCCAGAATATGCTGATTCAGTTGTGCACAGAAATTATAAATTCCATTGTTTCAACGAAATAGATGTCATGGATCTGAAACTACGGCTACGAATCCCATCAGCTACTCTAGAATAATAATACAGAATGCGAGAGGTGTGTATACTCAGACAGTAAAGTCTAAATATGTGGGAGCCGATTTGTCTTATATAAATTTGATTCATTACAAACAGCGTTATAAACAAATGTGAATCGCCTATCAAAGCCATCATCAAGGAAATCGGTTAATTCTTACAGAATCTTTAAAAGAAAACGTTTTGTAAAAAAATTGCAGCAAATTTCATCAGTCGCCATAAGGTCATCTTAACCTGTATTTACTAATGGAACTGAAAATGGAATGCTGCTTATAAAAATATGTGCCAGGTATTGCCATGCTACTTTGATTCGAATAAAGCGAGTGGCTCTGAATGCTCAAAGAATGCCACACAAATTAACCTCCATAGTACAAAGCTGTTTAAAAGATAACTGCTTCCCTACTCACTATAAAATCGTCTTTATCATTCTGCCCCGTATTTAAAATTTCTGGTGGTTGGTCATCTATCTTTCAGTACAGCGTAGTCATTGCCCTGCCCGTTTTAAGTAAGTTATTTCAGACTTCGATCAATAAAAACAAAGCTTCACCCACCTCAGAAATATGTCTTACTGAGTTGCACAAAATATAGTTTCCGTTCTGCTAGATTTGCACCTGGTTTGCTTATGTAATATTGAAAATGAGCAGTTGATATTCCAGCGTGAGCTTTTGTTGTAAAGTAATAGGTCTTGCCATATATCAACTTATCGATAAAGTATGACGTAAACGTATACTTCACAACCTTGCTAGCTAGGGAATAACTGATTAGTAGCAGCTATATCAATTAATTAATATCTTAAATTCCTGATACGTGTATAATTACAGTCCCTGATGGACAGAAATCAGAAACATATAGTTTCCAGGATGGTGCCATTCAGCTTTCCATCCATGGTTCAACTCATTTCCTAATCTTAAGGCAAGATCTCTCAAATAACATTCTTGAATCGCAAACATTTTGGCAGACGAAAATACACTCAAAGCAACAGTTAAAAGGCCGGCAATTACCTTAATCTTTTTTAGTGTCTTTTTCACAGAACACAAGCACATGGTAAAATGGGATAAAAATCGTTAGTTGTTTTGCTGCATTTAAAAGGAAACCTCTTTCTTTTCATCATACACCTCTGTTCCCTGAATGGTTATCATCTGCAGAGATCATTTGCCTTGATTAGCTGCTGGGACTCTACTTTACTCCTTAACTAAATTAAACACATACATTAGATATGTTGTAAGGATCGAAAAAATAATTTGATCATTCTTGCGCTTCAATAAACCTCTCATTTCTGTTGGAATTCTCTGTATGTATAAAAGTTAAGTACGTCACCAAAAAAGAGTATTATGCCCACATCCACTTAGAGTCTGATCACCGTCTCCTATCTTGCTTAACAGAGTTTGAAACCGACTTTAAAATATAGTAGTTAATGTAATTTTCTCTTCCTGCAATCTCTTTCAAATAGGAGGGACGTTACGAGACTGCCCCTTCTCTAAGATTATTTCCCTTACAAGCCATCATCTTATATACTATATATACACATCTTTGCTAAATTTTAATAACACTCAACTTGCTACAATTACTATCAACAATTTATCCTCTTTCTAGCCTTGCCTAAATCTAATCCCAGATTCCATCAAATATATGTCCTAGAACTGCTCGTTTGTTGAACTCTGCTGCTCTGAACAGTGAAATATTAGACTTATATCCAATGAAAAGATATTCATCTTAGGTCGTCCTCTTTAATATTATTTTAAAAAAGATTTTTAAAAAAATGATGATTATTACCTTACGAGCTTTTACTCAGTTACCCTAAACCTCGAGACGTTTAGGGACTATATTAGTGTTAACTCCCTGGTAGAAATGTATAAAAAACAGGTCACAAATACTTTAAGGATTACATCATATATAAGCATTCAGTGAATGAGTGTTATGAGAGAGTAATGCATGAGACAATTAAATGTTTCATACATAAATTGCAGTTGCTTAGATAAATTACAGTAAAAACGTATTTGGAAATATATCCAATACCCCCGATGATTGACAGATATACGATTGGCATTAAGGTAAAATGTGTAATTGTTCGATTAATATTACAAATGCAGTGTCTAGTAATTGAAATCAATAATTCCAAACCAATTATAAAAACGTACTTATATACAAATATATATTTATCAAGTTGATTTAAAAAAAAAAACACTTCGAATAAACCTACACTAGGAAAAATATACGCGTAAAGTAATTCCTCAAATATTTAAAAGAAGGCTTTTCAATTTAATTTTTCATCAAATTATTAATGGAGGTAAATTTGAAAATATTTTTTCGATTATAAATTATTGCAACTAAATAATTAATTAATTAATAATAATTAATTAATTAATGCATTTGCGAATATCTAATAATAATGATACTACTACAACCACTACTACTACTAATAATAATGATAATAATAATAATAATAATAATAATAATAATAATTATTATTATTATCATTATTATTATTATTATTGATATTGATGATGATATTACCATTATCTGTTGTAGAGGTTCTTGTGATTGTGGTGATTTTTATTGGTATTTTTCTCATAGGAATATTACTAAACATAAGCAAAAATTACTCATAAAATATATGTAAAAAAATAATCAATGCATTTTAAACAATCAGATATAATTAACTTGCTTAATTTAAAAAAATAATACTAATTCATGAGCAAGAAAATATATTTAAACTATGTATTTTAATGAGTAATAATACTGGAAATAACTAGGTTAGATTTGTAAAGAATTGAAGCAAAATGAAGTATACAGGAATATTGATGAGTGGCATTCATTTGTCTCAAATAAAATGTATATCTGAACAGACGTTTAAGCTCTTTTCTATTTGGCATGCCAATTTTGTTGCTACTCATGTCATTGATATCTCGGACTATGACATATTACTTAAACCATATTCCATTTTCCTTCGATTTCATACAATAGTCGGCGGATAATCTCCTCAATACACTTGTCACATGATTTGCAACATTTGTCGAGTAGCTATACTTTTAATAAAAAGGCTATAAATTGCTGAGTCGATAGCAGTTTTACGAGTAAAGACATTTAAGTGCTAAAGGACCTTCTTTCCTTCCGGCAAGTTAAACGCATACAATTTTTTTTTTCTGTTAGACATTACTTAACACCTAGAGCAGAATATTGATGAGCATACATTGTTTTTTTTTTCTGAATGTGCACCTGATAGAAGACACTAAAGTGTCGAAATTATATAAATTTACAATTTTGTAGAGCGAATACATTAATGAATATATATGACAGCATAACTTATCACTACTCACGTCTACACTATATCTACCCTAATATATCTTAATCGAAACAACGTAACAAACAACGGATGCCCTTTTCTCTACCCTGCAACCTCTCTCCCACAGAAGAGAAATTTCGAGCCTATCCTTGTTTTATCGTTATTTCCATGGCAGGTGCTCGTCTGAACTGCAATCTATGTTTCCCCCTCGCCAATCTTTCACGAAAAACACCGGTCTAGCTGAATCCACTGTGAAAAATTTCCCCCACTCTATATCTGTGCCTTAATCAAAACGCGGATTCCATGAACAAAGTTTCTTTCTTAGAACTGAACGCATGTGGAACTCTGTTCCATCTACCTGCTTCCCACCGGACTACAACTTGGATGTCTTCAAGTCCAATGTTAACAAATTCCTAATGAAATGCCCCCTTAAGTAATCGCTTCATCAAATCTCCACAGTAACGTAATGTACTTGCAATAACCCTTATCCCTGAGTGGCTTGCCGGGCCTTGATAAGTGGTGATCACTGTGTAAAAAAAAAAAAATTGGCAGCATCATTCCCATCAAAGCTATACTAACATTCCATGTTTAATATTATGATATGTTATTTAAATTTCAGTAGAACACAATAATTGTTGTCTTCTATAATGTACTGAACGCTATTAAGTTATAATATTAGTAAGTCTTTTTTATGAAGAATGGTAAAATGCGTGATCCAATCCCGGATACGTACTGGATATGGCCTAAACTTATATCGGGTGGTGAGGCCCCAGCTTGCGGGTATTTGGGAGCATGTACCACCTTTTAATTGTCATTGCTCCCAGGTCGACTCTGACCCGGAGTGGTAGTACCTTTTAGGATCCCAACTATAGGTTAAATAGAATCCGACTAAAAACAAATATACACCATTAACAAATCGTTCCTCAAAATCCGTAGATTCAGCATGAAATAACCTGTAAAAGGTTGATATGCCGTAAAACAAAAACAACACACCAACCAACAATCTGGTATAAGAATATTTCCGCTTATGTATAATAATATACTCTACTCTAATGCTATGTGTAAAATAGAATAAATATTTGTGTGCATGTAATATCGAAAAAATAATAACGTTTAGGTAAATGGTGGTATTATTTCGTTTGCTTGTGTATTGAATTAAAGACACAGCCAGATGAACGAGTCGATAAGTTTGGCCCTATATAAATTATAGTTTCAAATATTCAATAGAAAAGTATAATATGTATGTCATATGTAATATTTAGTATTTAAAATCATGTTCTTTAATGTGTATTAGTGAGTTAATTATTCCACTAAGGAAAACATTTTACTCAAAAAAAACTGTTCTATCAATTTATCGATATTTGAAAGACCATACATTTAAAGAACAGTAAAACGTATTGCTCCAAGAGATTCACGTTGGCTTCTCAATTTCACTCGAATAAACCGTGTTCTTGTTTAATAGAAAAAAATGTAATATTTATATACTCTTCTGAAAACAAGTATAGATGCCGCCTATTAACTCGCTGGCTAGTTTTAAATAAAATTATATGCATATGTTTATTAGTTGTGTAATGATGTCCCCCACAATAAGAATATCGAAGTGTTTATACCAAGAATAATAATGGTTTTAAATTTTAAATGTTCTATGTATAATTATTACAATCAAACAAGCATTTGCGATTGTAGTACAAACGATTATCTAAAGCAGAAAACAATATGAATGTAACTCTTTTGACAGTAAAAGCAGTGAATATATTTATAATTAATAATATAAATTGTTCTTATTAACAGAATATCAGTAAAATGATGTTATTAATGTTGCGACAATAAACCACTTTGCTTCAATGCAATTCTCAATATTATTTTCTTCTCGATTTAAAGAATATATCTAATAGGACTCAAGACGGATATTAGATAATATATTTTATGGGAGTAAATATATACGTTTACCGTTTATATATTAATAAACATTACTATCGAAAATTTGTATGGCTTACACATCAGAAGTCAACAGAAAACCTTGGATCTTAAATTGTGCTAGTGTCCCGGCAATATAACGCTTACGTATACTTAAAGTAAAATAAAACGTCTGCTTTAAAGGATTATACAACTCTAATAAAAAGTGGAGGGAGGAATAAATATGGAATTTATTCTGATGGTATGTAAGAAACAGTATACAATATATTAGCTGCCACTTTGCTGGTAGTGGAATAAAGAACTTGACAGGCAAGAAAAAAGTTACAGTGCGACTATAGTGAGATGTGTAAAAAAAGTTCACGTTGTGAACAAAATAATGAAAAATAATGTTTCTCATCGATGATTTGTTTAACTGGAAAGATAATATACATTATTTTTAGATATATTACTTCCTGTATTCAGTGCTATATTGCACTTACAGTTGTGAAGACAATATATCCATTTTTATATAAAACGAAAAATTCTCTTTCGTCGATAAATTATTTATTGCATTGTTGCCACCCTACTTTTATTTCATAAACAAAAAAATATATATATTCAAGCGAAAATTATTATGAAGTTAAGAAGCCGAACACTTATATTGCTATTCGGCTGTAATATTGTTATAACAATATATTCGCACAATAATAGTTAGTTTTATAGAAACACACCCGGCATAAATCTGGCTTAAGAATGAGTGTGTCAATACCCCATCCGAGGAAATGCCTCTGAGGTAATTAATCAATGCATGAAACATCAAATAATTTCAGTTTGGCATGATAAATAAAATTAATTTTGCCAGCAAACACTAACAGATAAATAACAAATTAGTAATAGAGTAAAGGATCTACAAAGCAAACGATCCTTCATCGTCCGCAGCGATCACAAGCTAGACTTTATTAATAAGCATTCTAATACGCTCATAAATTTCACAAGCACATTAATAGGAAAAAAAAAGAATTAAATATATGAGAAAAGATTATCATTTACATTACAATCACGTTTAGACTATATCAGTGATTAAACAGAACTGAGCCAATCAAGCGATGCTTTATTGAAAATAGATAAGTATTTTGATATACAAATTTATATTACGATATATTACGCATTGATTACGAAGTAAATCTTCGGGAAAATATTATAACTATCAACATTGCTTTCTGACATGCCACATTATGAGACCAACTGCATATTGAATTAGGGAAATAATGTATTATTAATTATAAACTACAGTTGATCAGGTCGAGCAATTCGATACTTCTGTGGTCACTTTGAACACATACATTTTGACGGATTTTAGGTGGATATAATAATATGTTTGGTAAATCAAGTAGTAAAATTGCATTTGAAGACATTGATCTTCATGGAGATAGCGAAATAATTGTAATAAAAACATAATGGCCAAAACATAAGACAATTGAGAGAGAGGTTATAATAATGGAGATGAGTTAAAATATTACAACAGTAAAATTTCTAGATGTAACAGTAAGCTTAAGGAAATACATGTATACCTCTTGACAAATAGTTTATATGTGTCTATATTACGCCCAGTCGCTTTTTAATCACATGGAATCTATCATAATGCGCACCTCCAAATACATCTACCAGTAGATAAGAGATAATATCCGCATCTAATTATCGTTAACTCACACTAAACTGTATATAAAAATATATTAAAATAAATGAATAAAAGTATGCATTTGACCTGGATCTCATAAAAACACTAAGAACACCATGTTCGGTTTAGCCACAGTGTTAATTTAGTGATGTAAACCGATTTCGGTCTAAGATTCTGGGACGCCATTTGATATAATTTATATCTTTAAAAAATTCTAGATGGCATTTTTTATTAATGGAGAGTAGATGACTCTTCTCTTTATCCCACAAAACCAGGGGGTATATACTTAAATCATCTCTAAGCAAATTTACCATATGCTGTCTGCTCACCTCAGCCTCCATTCACGTTTTTGTTGACTTTGATGTTTCCAATGTTGACTTGCTAGACAACTCAAAACATATGATGAGGGAAGGTACTGCCATGCTTTCTCCTCCGCCTATGACCTTACTTATATTATTCATCAGGTAATCTGTATACCCGACACTGGCCAGTATTCAACTTTCTAAAACCTTTTTACAACTTTCCCAGAGCAATGCTCATCCTACGTCCTGTCCCCATTATAATCTTTCGACCACTCGTTTATCTCAATAATTAAATATCGCTATGATACCTTCACACTCGTCGAAATATTTCAGCAATAAAACAAAAACAGCTATGCACCTCTCCAGAATGTGGCTCTTCCATTGCACATACACACCGCTATTTCGACCTTTTTCTGCGAAATATATGTACTGAGACCTCTGCCATTTTTCGGATTGCAAGTAACTACTATAAAAGTTTAATAAATTACGTAGAAGAGATGTATTCTCAGTCCATCACGCCAATAGTATATTAGCAACGGTTCGTTCTCATGACTTGTGACGAATAACAAACAGGATCCTTAATCAAAACGTTTTTTTTTCTATCCAAACCATCATCAATGAAGGCAATGTTATCTCATCTAAATCAGAAATTGCAAACTTTCCAGCAAATTCAACCCTCGGCGATCAGGGCCACCTACGCGACATATTTAATCCTGCGTCTGAAAACATACTATGCGATATACAATTAACTGTGCGTAGTATTTCCAACGTTATTCAATGTTGCGCTCCAACTAAAGCAACTTGCCTTGATGTCATTTAAATTATAGTGTTACAATAGTTGCAACCATAAAAAGGCCACATACATACAAAGTTGTTTAAATGCTGTCTTTAGGAGAAGTGCTTCCAAACACTCTGGAAAACCTCTACAGTATTCTGTATTTAAGAATTTGGGCGATCAACAATCAACCAGTCTCATAAGTG
>NC_136485.1:25376660-25389160 GCF_053919585.1 Euprymna scolopes
CTAAAAGTTCATTATTGGGTTGAAATTCCAAAGTAAATTGATCTTACTCAGCAAATTTTTGGTCTGAAAATATGAAATTTAACAGGACGTGAATTTAGACATAGGCACGTTTTTTAATCATTTTTGCTGAGGAATTGACTCCTAGGGGTGTCAACATTGAAAGGAAGTTGACATCTGTGATCTCAAGTCAAATATTTAGCCAATTTTGGATCTAAACATTTGAAAAATTACATAAATTGTATTCCCACATGCAGCAGATTTTAATACGTTTCTAGGCGAAAATTTGGTTATCAAGAGGACAAAATTTACAGAGTTGACCATTACAGACGACCAAAATCCTCTGCTAATTTTGAGTATACAAACGTGAATTTTTTGATGTAGTTACGTGGTAATAGGTCAAACATTTTCATTTAATTTCAGCAAAAAACAATAAATGTCAATATTGTGGTAAAAAAAATTGGTGTTTGAAGTCACGTCCACATTTTCTTTATACTAGTTAAGGAATCGCATTATATAGAAATACATCACCGTACATATTCACGCGGTTTAATATATGCATATGAACATAAATTTATGAACAGTACATAGGGCTCGAGCAAAGCCGGGCGGAACAGCAAGGATGTATATAAATCTATGTATATATATATATATATATATATATATATATATATATATATATATATATATATATATATATATGAGACAATACTTAATTAAACATGTTAAAAATACTTTGAAAAAGAGGTAAAAACATAGTTAATCTGAAAAAGAAAAACTTAATAAGTGGCTAGTCCTTAATCCGCGGAGTTTCGGAGGAATACATTCCTTCTCATCAGAGGGTAGGAATTAGCACAATGCGGGATCGGATTTTGCGTACAAAAGTTTTTGATGAAACTGCTAGTAAGTAAAAGATCTTACTTGATAACAAAAAGTGAACCAGAGGAAATATGGTGAAGAAAAAGGTGATTACACGTGAATGGATACTCTGGTGAAGGGTAAATTATCCAATGAGGGTTAAATCCAAAAATATAAGTCCAAGAAGGTTAATTAAGTTCCATTCCCAGAAGTAAAATCAAAGGAAATCAAGTAGTTGGAAAATGGTCTAAAATAATTCAAAAGGCTTAAATCCGTGGAATAATTCACAAATATGTTCAAGGAAACGGGGGAAAATTCCAATAATATTAAAAAAAATAAGATGTGTGTTTACCACGGCTGCCGAGACAACGTTTAATTTAGAAAAAGCAGTGAATAAGAGGAGGAGAAAAAATATAAAAAGTTGATAGATTTAAATAGAAAAGCACATGTCAAAATGACCCAGACAAAATGAAGTTAAAATGCGCGAAAAATATAGGGCAAAGAAGAGGTAAACTGAAATGTATATGTTATTACTTGAGAAAATGCCAGCAAGAGTTATTACAATACACTAAATGGAAACAAATAAATAAATAAATAAATCAAATAAAAAATTAAAAAATAAGGGGGAGTCCGCTATCTGCTTATTTCGGATGAAGCAGGTATGTTAGTAAATGCATATAGTAGAATATAAGTGAATATACATAATATTATGTGTGTGTAGGCTAAGCAAAGAAGAAATAAAGCATTAAAATAAAGGATTATAAAGTTATAATGTATTAAGACAGTATGTAGAAAGTATGTTTGGTTGTGCTTTTTATATCTTCTAATAAATTCAAGACATGAGCTTCTATCATGTAATCATAAACGTTGGTTTAAATTTAATAAATATAAACCACCTTAAATCATTAAAAATTACTCATTAGTAAAAATAGATTTTTTTTTATTTATTTTATTTAATTTTTTTTTAATAAATTAAGTTAGAACAATTACCGCCCTTAGACTGGTAAATCAAATAATAAATAAAGCCAATAACACATGCCAATTATCTCCCCTTAAAAACTTACAAAATAAATATTCTCTCTCTATAGATATTAACTGTAGCGTCTTTAAATCAAAACACGCTAACGGAAACAATTTACTGCACGAGCGTCGCCCTTTCAAAATTCATCATTCAATGAAATAAAAAGCTATAGCAAACATCTAAATGACTACTTTAAATACAGTTCCTGATTTAAAAAAAAGAAACACTAAAAGGTAACTATATCTATATATTTTTAAATCAAATTTATTATGTAAATTCAAAAAAATATTTTTTTTCTACTCATTTCTATCTCTAACCTATACTAATTTTCTTATAAATTTTAAATCCAAACCTTTTACTTCAATTTTTCAGATTCATCTGCCTTACTTTTAATGCTAGGTTTATTTTTGGTGTCTTTTCAATTCAATAGAAATCCTCCTAAATTTGCTGATGAGGAGACCGTGCTTACCAAAAAAAACTATGTATAATTGTTCTACGTGACGTCATGTATACCACAAATAAAAAGCACGGATTTCCGAAACGATCGTACAGATAATTGACTTTGTTGTTGTTCCTTCTTATGAAACTGATTTTTAATTTAACTAAAATTTGATTTTTAAATTTAATTTTTTTTTTAATTTTTAAATTATAAATCACATTACTTAATATATATATATATATATATATATATATATATAATTATATATACGTAGGTGTCCGTATATATATATATATATATGTATATATATATATGTTTACATATATGTCTATCTCTCTATCTATCTCTCTCTCTGTATATATATATATCTATATATATATATATCTATATATATATATATATATATATATATATATATATATATATATATATATATAATTGCGCATCAGATGTGCTTATAAGCCAACTTAAATAAACAAATATTTTACTGTTTTTTCACAGTTATATCTATTTCAGAGCAAAACATGATCCTCGGTATTTTGTACATCATTTTTTTTAATCTTTTTTTAATTTTTATTCATAGGCATGTTGTAAAGTGCGTTGGCATAACGAGTTTTACGGCAGGGGTGTAAGTTTCGTAATAGAAGCGTTATTTTATTTCTATAAAATTAAATACAAATCAGGTGGGCTTGAAATCAAAATTTCAATGAAATATTACGAAAATAAACAAATATTTAACTTGGTTTTGATTACTAATTTAAATATTTTAGGGAGTCAAGCACCATCTCTCAGTATTTTGCACGTCTTCTTTTTTTTTCGTATTTGCCATGTTATAAAGTTGCAGAACCAAAGTCAGTAAGTAAAGATATGTGCGGTATCTCTCAGCTATTGAATTAAGCAATGCCGTAAAATGTGTTGACTAGCGCGATGTTTATTAATTGAGTGAGTTTCTTTGTAAATGCGTTGACTTAATTTTAATAAAATAAGATACGCATTTTATGTCAAATATTAGATTTTTGTCCGTAATATTGAGTTATAATTTGACTTTCAATCGCAATTGGTTCGTGTTTTGTTTATTTTAAATTAAATCAACGCATCCATATCGAACCACACTCATTTTGCCGTTTTTGTTATCACTATTATTAGTGTCCGTAGTTTGATTAGTTCATTAAAAGTGAACACCTAGAGAGAATCTTAAAAAAAGAAAATACCAAAATATTAACACACGATAAAATTTAGGTCTAAGCAAGAAATTCATCTGGGATAGGATAAGGAATATACCCACAAAAGCAGCGTGATCACATTACAAAAACTTGACTTTTTATTGTAAATCTATTAAAGATGCAGCCCACATTGTTTATTTAGAGAACAAACTGAGTTGCTCACGAAGCGGTATTAAACTACAAAATCGGCTTCGTTTTAAAAACAAAAAAACACAGCACCATTCTAAAATCCAAAAGGGGTCCGAAAACCGTCAAAGTAAATATTAATTATACTTTTGTTTCCAAGTTTCCCATAAGACTTTTATTGTGGCACATAGCTCAACCAATAGCCAATCTCATTCAAATGCTTCAAAATCACGTAAAGCGTTTTATTAGAAGACATCGTCTGATCGAAAAATATAAAAGTACAATCTTGGTCAAACTTTCTCTTTACCTGGGTTAGCTTTTTGGCAATGTAAAACGCTCAACCAATGTCCTGTCTGAGTTATAAGGCAAAAGAGGCAGAAGAGAACTTACGATAAGTCAGAGAGAAAATGATTTGGGTTGGGGACTTCTTGTAAGAAATTCTGCAGAAATAAGCTGGTTTATCATTGGTCGGTTTGCCGCCCACGATTTTTTTGTACCTATCAGATTAATTGTTGCTACTAACTACCGAGGAATATGCTGGGTGATATTTTATGTTTCAGGTTACCCGGAAACTATTGCATTTTTCCATTTGATTTGAAACAAAACAAAACAAAAACATGTTTAAGTAAACATATTATTAATAGAAGAAAGAGACAATGATTTACTTTTTTTTTTCGACAGTATACGTCCAATAAAATAGGAGTAGTAATATATCCTTATTTCACAGAGTTTAAACGAATGTGATGGTCTTTCGTCAGAGAATAGAGACTCGTTAGAAGATTATATTTATAGCGCTGAGCTAGATTCTGCTAGTTTAACATTTTCTGTAACGACATTTTAATTGGTTAGTTAGTTAGTTTTTGTTTTACAGCATATCAACCCTTTTCGGGTTATTTAATGCCGAATCCAAAGATTCGGAAGAATTTTTTTAATAGAATATATTTGTTGTTTTCACGTCGGTTTCTATTTAACCCATAGTTAGGACCCTAACAGGTACTACCACTCCGGGTCAGAATGGACCTGGTAGCAATGGTAATTAAAGGGTGGCTCCACACTCCCTAAAGCCCACAAGCTGGGGCCTCACCACTGGATATATTTTAAGGTCATATCCAGGACCCCCATTGAGGGACTTTTACCCTCTGCAGGGGGGCAGTCGGCGTATTCTAATGCCCCACCGACAGGGCCGACGGCATTTTAAGATGGTTGTCATATATGCTTGGAAAATAATGTTGCCATATAGTGTTATGGTAACATATTTTTTTTTAAATGTTTGCATTAAATTTGTCTGGGGGTATAAACAAATAAAAAAAAAAGCGACTCCCCCCGAAAAAAGAAAACAGTTCTAAACCGAACTGGTTGAATCCAAGATGTGGTATTTGCCTTTCATAATATATACCAAAATATCACGAAGTTGTAATTTTCATAACTGGCATAACTCCGGAGGTATACTATCTAAACTTCAACAAGATATTAATATAAGTGTCAAATAGATATTTTTTGCATTTTATTTCCGAGCATTTTCATTTGACAATAATTTTAATTCGATCATTAAATCATATTCCATATCTAAATTGGGTAAGGCATATATTTTTGTATGATTTTACACGCTGCGTCGTGTTTAATTGGCTGTCTCCGGATGTAGTTTCATGGGAGTATGAAATTCCCAAGCGGTCCTTTAGGGAATATGACGACATTAGGATTTTGCAATCTTGCATGGAGGTGTCGAAACCCTCCTATATACAGCGCATGGAATTCATAAATTGGTCACCCATTATGGTAGTAACCAATCTCAACGTTGCGTAACGTCGGTTATCTGAGGGGAACTGCTGAGTATACCTGATTATGCTATATATTTATCGCTAAGCTGATTTAAATTGACATTAAAAATCTCATTAAACACGTTGCCATCTGTTTTAAAATTAAGAATTAGGCTTGGCAAGGACGACAAAGAATGTCGAAAAATGATAAAAGGGAGAAATAGCTAATCCAAGTTATGTTACTCCTTGTGCGCTAATGCTACTTGGCATTACAGGGCTAATAGCGCAAACAGTATTCGATTTACAGCTATTATAATAGGTCCAAACAAAATTCTGGTACATTTGTACTCTAACCTTATACGAAAATAATGCAATTAACAATGTGTTGTACAATAATATTGTTTTCAACCATGTCAACTATTAAATAGAAACAAATAGCTAGGGTCAAATGGCCAACTGAGTGCTGTTATCAATTGGATGCTAGTTGTCATGTGTATTAATTATGTTCAAAGTCTGGAAGTAGCGTTTATTTAAGAGATAATGCGAACATCCATTAAATTATACTTTGATTTGCTTTAAATTCATTTATTTTCATTTTTCACAAGACTGAACTTATTAATGAGATTTCGAATGTCTACTTTAAATTCATCATAGCGTAAAGCTTCTCTGTTAGTTTTTTGTATGGCAGAATAATCAATCGCCATTAATTTAATTTGGGTTACCGTGACGCTCAAGATTTTTTTTTTATTATTACATTTTCACCCCAAACAAGGCACATTGCAACTCTGGTGTAGGGGGCTACTATCAGGGGCAACCACTACTGGGGTACTATGTTGGGATTTGGGCAGCAAGATGTCGGTTCACGTTACACTTGGACTTCTGTATGTCAGTACAGTTGGGGAAGCAGTGGGCTGGAATAGAATTCCAGAGTTTAGCTGTTCTGGGGAAGAAGCTACTGGAGTAGAAAAATATTTTACATCTAGGGATATCTACTGTGTGGGGGTGGGATTTAGCTGCCTGTCGCGTTTGTCGAGGGTGTCTACGTCGTCGGGGCATAAGTGTCTGCAGTTCGCCAGAGCATTCACTATTAAAATACTTTTAGAACACGCAGAGACATGAAACATTACGTCGATGGGATAGAGGTCGAAGCTTAGATGCCAGTTCAGAGCCTATCACATTTGCGAATGTCTTTTGAACCTTGTCTAGGAGCGAGAGACTAGTACCAGATGCACTAGCCCAAATGTGACAGCAATACTCCCTACATAGGCGAATGCTGTCCTTATAGAGGTACAGAATACTTTCGGTTGTTAATAGTTTTATAGCACGGTAGAGATACCCTGCCTTCTTTGCAGAAGCCCTGGCAACGCTTTCAATGTAATTGCTCCAACTCATGTTTCCCGTGAACGTGAGGCCAAGTTGTTTGAAAGATGTACTCTCAGATACAGAGTCACTGGGCATTGCTATTGGTGGCATATAATGATTTTGTAATTATTGAAGGAAACCAGTTTAGTCTTGGCACCATTGAATGTGACCATCCATTTGTGCGCCCATTCCACTACAGATTGGAAGTCATCCTCTAGTGCTTTTGCCATTTCTGTTTTCCTGTTATGCCTGTTATAGAGTGTGGTGTAATCAGCAAGTAGTGTATAAACAAGTTTTATTATTATTATTATTATTATTATTATTATTATTATTATTATTATTATTATTATTATTATTATTATTTGCTTGTATATTTAGTTATATATTCAAGTTATGTTTTTGCTAATTAATCCTTTTTGTGTACGTTCCATCACATAATATTTAAATAATCACACACACACACACACGCACACACACGCACACACGCACACAATATATATATATATATATACGTATATATATATATATATATATATATATATATATATATATTATTCTTATGATTTACTCAATGATGAATTTATAAATTAATAAAGTAAGAGCATATACAATAAAGGATCTGAAATTATATATATTTTTTACATATAAGTTTAATTTAATACAATTCAACTGATGAGCTTACTGCGGCCTAGTAATATATTTTGTATTCAATTTAGGTCCATAAATTTACCATATTGCGCTCCCATAATTTATTGTATTAATTCATTTTTTATCATGGGAGAGAACGATGACCATATAAAAATCTAGTCTCTTACACAAAATAGGAAATTCGGAAAGCTTATTTCTGTTCATTTTTATATTTTTAATTAATCTTATTAATTATAATTTGCATAATATGAATGGATTTGATGGAACCCAAAAAGGTAGAGGATGGGTTAATAATGCATCCACTTTGTGTTTGTATGTGTTTGTGCGTATGGGTATGTGTGCGAGTTAATGCTCACTGCACTCTTGCATAGCTTGGTTATTTCTTTCTGAAATTTCACACTAATGTATAATGTGTTGCGATATTTGTTAGATATTCCTCAAATACGTAACGAAAATTGATAACAGAAATAATATGATTTAGAAGAAACAGTCCGATTTAGATTAACTGGGTTTATACTCCTATACACCTTAAACTCACAAGCTTATTCAATAAAAATTAACATCACATTAACAAAGGCGAACAGCGTAATTAATCCAGAGTAGTTCGCTAATAAAGCGGACGTACATTTGTAGCGCACTCCTGTGTGTGTGTGTTTTTTTTTGGGGGGGGGGGCTAATGAAATTTTAACTTTAATTTGTGTCGAACTAAAATACAATAATAAACTTTTATCAATTATAAATTATTATGAATATTAAGCTTGAATATATGATAGACAATTCAACTGCTAGAGGGCAGGCGTCGTTTTCACTGTGCAGCAGAGGTGATCCTTAACTAAAACAGGCAATCTAGCAGTTATATTGAAATAATGTCCATTATATCGATTTCACTGTATATAGTAATATTGAAAATGTAATACAATCGTTGGTTCGTTTTCTATCAGTGGCAACGGCAAGGTAAATTTTGCTTGTGCATATTTTACTACTCCAATTTAATTTTAGATGTATTCAACCTGCATCTCTTGAGTAAGTTCCCTTTTCAATTTTGATTCGCTTTTTAGTAGATTAATAATGCATGTTGTTCAGAAAATTACAATCGAATTTACATATCATTTAACGTTCTACGTACGTTATTACAGTAATATATGTAACTATATATATCACATGGTTATAAAAACGAGTAATCCTCTTGAGAGAAATATGTAAAACCGACTTTGATTGAGTAAAACATTGAATTAGAAAACATTAAATATTTTTTAGTCTTTAAAAACCTGAAGATATGTTTTAGTCTTTAAAAACCTGAAGTTCGTTGTGATAGAGCGTAGTATAATAGGTTTCGCTATCAAGGTGATTATCGAAAAGTTCGAAGGAATTTATTCTTTAATAGACTATCAACAAGTTACTAGAATATAAAAAAGTGTTGTTATTAAATCAAGGTGCAAAATTGTTTTAACTATAAAATTCATTTCTACTTTATATAATTTAGGTTTCCATTATCGTTTTGCATGCTACAACATACAACAATACTTTAAGCCATTGATAAATATAACAGGATAATTAAAAAATGTTTACATTTTGTAAAAACGAAACCAAAAATGATCCATTAGATATTGGCCACAATGTTCATCGATTCGCTATTCAATGAAATATACGCACAAGTATTATAAAAGGTATATTCATTTCTGTAATATTTTGTTGACCTTATAGGCTTGATTAATTATATCCGGAAATTATTAAATTTTGTTGTAAATTGTTTATGTGCATCGTATTTGGTTAATGTAAAACTAGCGAAACCTGTGCAAATTCTACAGCGGACTCTGTCATACCTACTATATTGATGTTGATATTTGTCGTAGTTTCAGCATTAAAAGATACGCTTTTATATTATGTTTTCTGTTTTATTTAAACGGCAAAGTATTAGGTTGTCCGAAAAATAATGGCCACTTTAGGACAAAAAGGAGTTATTAATCAAATAGGTGACACCAGACATTGAAATTAGTCAAAGTATTATCCTTGAACAGACATGTATTTTTGCCATCTATCAACTAGATCAGTTATGCCTCGTTGATAAAAGTTATTTGGCTTAGATGCTAAGAAATCTTTGAAAAAAGAGTCAACCTCTGCATTAGATCTGAAAGTTTTGTTGCTTAAAAAAGCAGCTAAATGCTTGAAAAAATGGTAGCACGTGGGTGAAAGATCTGGTGAATAAGGAGGATGTGGTAAAGTTTCGTATCCCATGTCTGTGAGTTTCTGCAGTGTCATTTTTGGCAACAAGAGACCGCGCATCATCGCGAAGCAGGATTGGAACACACCTATTAACTAATGCAGGTCTCAAATTTTGTAAATGATGATGCATTTCTTCGAGTTGATTGCAGTAAACCTCTGCCGTGATTCTCTGATAAGCATCCAGAAAGCTGTAATGAATAACACCAATTGCACACCACCAAACAGTCAGCATAATCTTCTGTTGGTGAAACTTTGGCTTTGGAAAATAGTTGGGTGGTTCATCACAATCAAGCCATTGACCTGATCGTTTCCGATTATCAGAAAGGATCCACTTTTCGTCACAGGTGACTATTAGGTCAAGAAATGGATCATTAATGTTTGGCAAAAAGAGCATCGAACACACTTCAAAACGGCAAGCTTGTTGATTTTAATTGAGCCCATGTGGGATCCGTTCGTCGAGGTTTTTCACCTTGCCAATTTGCTTCAGTGGTCCGACACTGTAGAACTGCTGACACCAAGTTCCCGAGACATTTCCTTGACACTTTGCCGTAGGTTTTGCTCAACAATGGCTCTCAAATTTTCATTGTCAAGATTAGATGGTCGTCCTCTACCTTCTTCATCTTTAAGACTATCATCACCACTACGAAATTTCTGAAACCACATTCGTACTGTTCTATCACTTGTGATGTCTTCTCCCCATGCCCTATTGATATTTGCAGTTGTTTGAGAAGCATTGTTACCATGCTTAAACTCATGCAGGAAAAGTAATCGTAAGTCTTCTTTTCTCATATTCCAAATTATGGACTCATTCGCTCATAAAACGTTTTATGAAAGAAAAAAGTAAGAAATTATTAAAGAGCACATATAAATC
This sequence comes from Euprymna scolopes, assembly GCF_053919585.1. NCBI lineage: Eukaryota > Metazoa > Mollusca > Cephalopoda > Sepiida > Sepiolidae > Euprymna > Euprymna scolopes. The sequence continues at coordinate 25,387,186 of NC_136485.1, forward strand.
AATAATCATGTTGATGTTTACCTGAAATATAATAAAAATCCTATGATAAAATCTAATTTAAAAACAGACTTCCTGAAATGGCCATTATTCTCCGGACAACCTAAAGCAGCGACGACCGACGTATGCCCTTGTTTAACTGCGTTTTAATATCATATTTTTACCAATGAGATGTCGTATATATAATAGAGTAAATTTCATATCGATTTTTAAATATATTTTAATGTTGTTATTTCAAGAAAAAAATATATATCTCTCCATAGAGCTTGATTGTCTCAAATTTTATCGAAGCTGAAACCAACACACATGAAAATTCGTCGTAAAATAATTTATAAAAAATAGATGATATCAGTGCCAACATCTATAGCCAGTACCGAAACAAAACCTTATGAAGAACTCATGGTAAGATATGTTATTACATAATATAAAAGGGTAGCACCATTAAACAACAGTCACTCGGAAGGAAAAAAACTTTTAGTGTGACTAACAAAATAACACACGTTATCGTAATAATATATAGATATATTTACCTTAACTAAGTAAACTGTTTAATTTGCAACCGCAGTGTCCCACAATTTTTTAGTGTACAATAAGCGTTGCTGCAGCTTCATTATACACACATGTAAAAAAGTTATGTATATACAGATGTGTCTATTCGTAGTTATAATTGTTTGAAAAGAAATAAATGTTTGTTCAGCATATTTTTGAAGTTACATTCTGTAATATAATTGCAACCTTGGAAAATAAATTGTGAACACAATGTAATAAATTGGTCGGACTATTAATAAACCTTTAAATTGAGATTCGAATAGTGGTTGTCAAGCTAAATGAAGAAAAAACTGAAAACAAGGGGTTTGAAAGTTATTGTTAGAGATTTTTTGTTCATTTCTTCATTATATAAACTAATTTTGCAATATCGTAAATAAAACATTGTTTATCGTATCTTCATTCGTGTATATTTGTTATTGTTTATTATATATATTCTATATTTATGAAAATGTTGAAAATGCAGAAATGCCTCATTATATTTGCAAATACAACGAATATATATATATATATATATATATATATATATATATATATATATATATATATATATATGAACTCCATTAAAAAAGGACAATGTATTTTTTAATTAGAATATTTGTACATTATGCCTATTCTATAATTGGGTAGTGTCGACATATTTTTATAAAAAACTCATTTAATTTCGTCTGCTTAGGAATAAATTGAATGAAATTTATAAACTCATTAGTAGACTTCATTTTCGGCATCATTTTATAACATTTTTAACAAAAGAGTTATTGCAGAAAAATATTTCATGAACATATAATGCATATATATATATATATATATATATATATATATATATATATATATATATATATATATATATGTCAGGTCATGCCATTTGCTACTGGTACCATGTAACCTAGTACTATCTGCCTCATGGTCGGGTCACCAGCGACGAAACTGGTTCCCCCACCAGACTTGTTTTGTGAGGAGGGTGGCTAGTCTTCCTTAAGGATTAAACATCTTACGTTCCAAAGGCCGAATGAACCCTTTTTCGGGGTCAACGGCTAACTAGCACCGTGTGTATTTGTGTGTATGTATGTGTGTGTTGGGTTGGAGAGGGCTCCCGTAAGCCGTGGTGAAGCCAACCTTTCTAGGAGAAGTAAATCTCTGATTTATAAAAAAAATCATAACGCGGGAGACCAGTATCCGCATTAAGCTGGTCTGCAATTTAACCTTTTGCTGGCTATCTTGCTCTTGATTGTTGCTGGGTCTCAACATTTTGAACCGTGAGAGAGAGAGACTAAGCTGTCTTACAAAACTAAGACCATCTGACTCTGTGTATAGATACTTCCTCAGGCATTTGTCTATTACAATGGTCCTGTGGCTATGGAAGTCTGTTTTTGGCTCATGAGCTTTAAGGTTTCTGAGGGAGTGGAACTCGTCTGAAAAGACGTTGCAATCA
>NC_136485.1:25396660-25429160 GCF_053919585.1 Euprymna scolopes
TTTCTAAAATCGCTTTCCCAAATGCGACATTTTGGGTGAACTATCGCTATTTCCTGTGATCTACTCGACTGAACTGAAAAAAGCAACTGACTAGCAAATACAACTATATATAATTTACCCCTATTTTTTAAATTTTTGCCTAGATATAAACACAGATCTCATCGTGCAATTTTTCCAGCTTTTGTAACTAAGTGGTTGTCCGCTTACTGGATGAGTAGTACATAGGAGCATACAGGTCCAATGAAAAAAAGTTTTGTTTAAGGCGTCCAATGAATAATAGAATTCTACCCAATTTACACCAGTAGTTGTTACATTATCACATAGCATTTATAAATCCTAATTTTCAAGTGTCCTTGGGGCCTTGATAAATCGCGCCTTCCAAGTAAAAAAAAAAAATATATATATATAAATTGCGTAAAAATAATTTAGTTTGTGCTTACATCGATTTCTAGTATTTTCCTGGTATAAACGTACAGAATATATACTACGCATGTATATATGTATATATATATATGTATATATATATATAAATATATATATATATATATATATATATATATATATATAGAAAGAGAGAGAGATAGAGGAGGAGGAAGAGAGGGAGGGGGATACAGACAGGCAGGCTGAGAAAGAGGGAAAATAGTCCTGTATGCATTGTTACTAGGGCAAGACAACAGTCTTTTTTTTGGTTTTTACTTTCGAGTCTGTATCCGTTGATAATTATATGCTTTTATATAGTATGATGCCGTTCTTGGTTAATTTACTGTGTCTGATATATACAAGAGTGCCAAAACAAAGAAAAGAATATTTCATATGTGATGCACGCAAACACATGCTCACGCGTATATAAAGGTGTATATATATATATACATATATATATATATATACATATATATATATATATATATATATGTGGGTGTGTGTGTGTGTGTGTGTGTTTGTATGTATGCGCGTGTATATACATTTTCTTATATATGAATCAGGTGTTATTGTGTTATGTGCAAATCGAAAAATATCATCAATTTCCGTCTAAACTTTACGAAATATTTGTGAAGCGTGTGATGTAATTGCATTTTTTATTTTACGAGCAAACTTCAGTCATGCATTTAATATTTTTTTAATTTTTTTGTGTTGATTTTGTTTAACTTATTCATTTATTTTTTTAATTTTCAAGCATATGTTTTTTTTATGTTCTAAAAGATTATCGCGTTCATGAACAGCATTTGTATTGATCGTATTTTTATTAGATTTCCAGAAATGTTCATTACAATTCATTATTTTGTTTCATCAATTGAAGCGCGGATTTGTTGTAACATTTTTCATTAGATATTTATTTTTCATGTCAATGTTTCAAGATTTCATTTTTGATATTTTATTGACATTACTTTGAAATGTTCTTTCACCTCAACTGAATTCGTTTCAATTGAGATGTATTCATACGAGCTTAGTTACATCAGTTTTGTCTCTCTGCATCTCCATCCCTTCCGTCTGCTTCTTCATTATTGTGTTTTCCTTTGTTGCAAATACATCTGTTGTTTTAGCTGGCTCGTTAGCTTCTTTCTTTTTATTGTTATATCTCCACCGAAATTTAATTAAGAGATCTGGCTACAGGCTTATTCCACAGTTACAAGATTAAATTAAGCGTGACATAGATTTAGTTAGATTCCCCCTCTGACCAGACAGCGCATGCGTACAAGTAGTTTGAATAGAATTGCCCGTGCGGATATGTAGGTTTAATAAAATATGTAGATGTCTATATATACATACACACATATTTCTTAAGTATATAAGACGAATGCAGAATACACATACACTGAACAATAGGTAAACTATGATAATATCAGTGATTTTATGAAGTTAGCTACATTTTTCGGTGATAGACTGGAAAAACCTATACATATTACTTGTTAAATACACTTACGTTATTCTAAATGCTATTATATAATTCCGTATAAAAAGTAATGTTGAATGGATATTGTTATGAGACAATACTTTATTTATTTATGATGCCCTAAAAAATATAATTTGGATGAGCTTCGTTCTTAGATAGTTTATAAATAAGTCCATTTTTTACTGGCCATTTTTATTATTACGTTGACACATATATGTGTGTCTATATGCGTACACCCATGCCTAAGTAAATGCATATATATATATATATATATATATATATATATATATATATATATATAATTATTTATATTTATACATATATTTATATATAATTATTTACATGTATACACATATTTACATATAAGTATTTATATTTATACATATATTTATACATAATTATTTATATATTTACATATATTTATCTATAATTATTTATATTTATACATATATTTATACATAATTATTTATATTTATACATATATTTATGTATTATTATTTATATTTATACATATATTTATACATAATTATTTATATTTATACATATATTTATGTATAATTATTTATATTTATACATATATTTACATATATATATTTATATTTATACATATATTGATATATAATTTTTTATACATATGCATATATATAAATATATATATATATATATGTATATGTATATATATATATATATATATATATATATATATATATATATATATATATATATATATAGAGAGAGAGAGAGAGAGAGAGAGAGAGAGAGAGAGAGAGAGATATTAGGTTAGGTCGATCTTTTACTTTTCCCAGAATATTAAAGATTGCACTTAACGAAAATTACGACTGGACTTAATAATCAACTGCTTGGGCGGTTTTTTGAGCGTTCTGTATGAAATCAACGACAAAAAGCATATTGAAAACTCTTCGGTTTTGCAAGGTTTTTCTTGAACATTCGCGCGAATACCAAAAAATGTCAGTATGTGTAATCAGGTGATGTCTTTTTTTTATTTTATAAACATAATTTTAATATAATAAATCATAAATACTCTTCAAATTGAAAACTTGCACCCCACTTTTTATTTATTTATTTTTACTTTGGGGGTCACAACTTATCAAGGCTATGTAGCAACCCTAGGATGAGTGTTAACTATGTAGTAGATGTTGTGGACAGGAAATCGTAATTGGAAGCAGTACTACCTCTTAGAACATCTTGCTTTTTTTGTACAGGGATATGATGGTGGCGTGAGTAAGATACTCCCTGGAGTTGTTAGGTAGCTTATGTAGGTATTTTATTAAGGTACAGTGTAAAAGTGCGTGCCAGAAGTTTGTTTAAACAGGGTGTTTTATTAAGGCAACTAATGATCACTTCAATTCGGGTAAACTGGGGATTTTAGCGTCAGTGGTGAGCAGATAGCTGTTTGATTTTGGATGTATTAAAGTGAACCAGCCATTCCTTACCTCATTACAGCAAACTCTTAGGGTCGCAGGGTAGAACATCAAAAAACTTCTTATCTCGGTCGGCTTTTGTAGCAATGTCATAGATCGTAGCATTTTCTGCATGGCTGTCGACAAATGAGTGAAGAATATGGATTTGCGATGTCCTTTATGAAGCTAGGGAAGACAGTTGCGCGAATATTGATCTTTGGACCATGTCCGCATTAATACTGTTATCTACGTGTTTCTGCCTATTAACGACCACTTTAATAGATTTATCAGAGTGAAAGGATTTTATGCTTGAGAGAAAATTTTCAGCCCTTCCATATATATAGATTTTTTGAGGTAAAACTTCGTGTCAGACACTATCAAATGCCCAAAATATGCTCAGAGCTACCGCTCTAAAAATGAAACATTCGTCAATAAATTCACTGATTCTGTGTGATATCACAATTACCACATCATCTGTTGATCTCTCAGAGTGGACACCATATTGCATGCCAATGAAAAGGTTTGTCTTTGTAAAGATGATTGACAAGTTCTCCATTTATCATAGAGTTGCATTGGCAAACTGTCTTTTCATGTTATGAATTAAGCAGGAATATTTCAATATTTTAAAATTGATTTTTCTGTTATAGGTGAAAATATAACAAACAAGCAAATAAGGAAAAGACAACACATTTTTTTCATAGAGCTTAATAGATAGATTGAAATGGCTACATATAATATCGCTAAGACAAAAATAACAGTTTGTGATTCTTCCGTAGTAAACTTGACTGCCTGTCCCACGCCCTGGGAATGTGATGGCAAATCTGGCAAGTCAAGCTTGTACCCATTAAATAATGATTCTACATGTTCAGAATCAGAAAAGTCTGCTGTCATTGGTGCTTCAAAAATAACACGCAATGTCAAATCTATTAATTTTGTCCAATGAGTCTCATTAAAATTAGTATTTGGTATATCTTTTTATCGTTTTAGGTTGATATCGAAATAATATAAAAATCAATTGAGTATTAAAAAATTCAATGAGTACTGCTTTAATAAGTATTGTGAGATTAGACAAAATCTTTAAAATGTTTGTACAAATTGGAATAAATAATTGAGTCATTGATATATGGATAAATTTTTACTTACATAACGGCGAAAATTATTTTTAAAGCTTCTTCTCTTGCTTCAACTTCCTCAGATTTGACCATTGATTACAGAAGGTGTTCATACAGTAAACAAAATGTATGTTTTAATGGGAGCTGCTGAATTTTATGAGGGTTCTCCGTAATCCTCTGGGGCATATTTAAAATATGCAACTGTTGATTGTGAATTTATTTTTTTTTATCTCAAACAAACAAATGCCATACAAATTTACAATAAAATTTATTAACCTCTAGAGTTTTGCTGTGAACCTTTGTGTGTATGCAACACGGGTCCATGAGCCTATTGGCTGAAGTTTGCAATCTTGCCTGATTTTAAGGACCAATTTTCCACGAAGCATATCTAGAGTCAAACTTACCTCTATCAATATCTACTGTGTATTTATCTTTGGTCACAAGTTAGGTCATTTATTTCATCAATTTTCCAAATTGATCCCTGAGGAATGTTAATAGTGGGAAATGATATTTGGGTAAATCATGACAATAATTTGAGCATAAAAAACAAATAAAAACACACATTTCCCCTGGGGCCCGCTGAAAGTTGTAGGGCCTTTGTCCAACCATCACCGTTTTGAAAAAGAACCCTGAAAGGCGGTTCGTTATGGTGCAAAGAGCAACCAATTGTATGAAGATTTTTAAAAAAATTGTTATTCTATAAAATAGTCACTATTCCACATTCACAACCTGTATTGGCATAATTGTACTGAACAAGGATAGCCTTTCACTGTTGAATTCATATAAAACATCCATTAAGGTTCTGCATGAGCAACACCTTTTAAGAAGAATTCTGTGTGTCAGATATTTACTTTCATATTGTGTCTCTATTGTAAAAGTAAAATGCTGTTCTGGTCTTTTAGTTTATTCATAGTTTTCTGTTCATGTTCCTCCAGAAATTATTCATAAAATAATGTATCCTTTTCGGTTCTCCCATCAACTCCCATGCATACTAGATTGCCCACACTTTCATTATGTTTTTGGCAGTTGTTTTCACTTTAGTTTTTGCTTGGTCTACTTTATATTTATCAATAAGAATATTTATTATATTAATATTGTGTATAAGAAAATCCATAGCCTGCAAATCTAAGAGCAAGGCATTAGCAAGCTGGTTCCAAGTTTAGAATATACCCCCTGACTAACTTAAGAGCATATCTGGGAAATTTAATAATGCTATACGGCCCTTTTAGATGACCCTTTGGCTGCAAATATTCTTCTTCTGGTTCTTCACTTTGAGAAGATTAGTAAGAGGAGGAGGAAATATTACTATGGGGATTTGAAATTGAAGGTTTTGGTGATGAATGCACATTTTTTACAAACGCCCGTTCGTTTTTAATTTTTATAGTACTTTTATCAAGTGACCAAAGCTGAAAAGTACCTTTCGGTCCTATTTTGCTCGTCTGATCCTTTAGGTATTTACGGTCTTCCATTGGAACCTGAAAACTCAGATTTTACTTATAAAAATACATCTAAACAGATGAATATAAAAACTAGTTTACATTAAAATATGAAAATTGGTTTTGATATAAGGTTATATCACAATAACATTGGAAAAATAGAAAATAACTTACATTTCGTTGAAGAGGACAGTAGCAAATAATGTGGTAAATCTGGCAATTTTCTTTTTTGCATTTTACATGAGGGTTGTCACAACTTAAAACCGGTATATTGCAAGATCAGGACGAAATATCAAATAGTGAATCCAGTTCTTCTAGCCAAAATATCTTTTGGGAAGTGTGGGTGATTTTCTATTCATTCGTTTGGATTTTTGATACATAGTGTAGTCACCTTTTTTTAAATAGTAATTTAACTACAAAGAAGTAAACATTGATTAACCGCTTTCCAAATACCCATGACTTCCTTTGTTATCAATTATGAAATAGCAAAATTCTAAAAGTAACGATAAGTATTTACTAAATAGTAAGTATACTGAATAACTTGTCTGTAAATTGGAGGCTCCGTTTATTTAATGGTGTACGCAGACCGGAAAATGTCCTTACATTTTTACTGCAAGTTGTAATTGTATATTTTCGGGCAATTTTGATTAAAATATCTGAGAAAATACACCCATTAATATGAATATACAAATAATTTTAAAATAAATTGGATTTAACAATTTGGTGCCTATGCAGTAATGTTAATGTGCTATTCTTAAATATTGTATTTTCAAGTCAAATTTCATGTTAAAATTGTTTTCTAGATAATAATGTTATTATTTTAGCAGGGTAACATAAGTGCATTAAAATCCAACATTTTAAAATAAATTTGATTAAATCTGAAATAAATACAATAAATTGAAGGGCTGTTTACTTACCTCAAAGAGAAAAATGGGTTCGGTTCGTAAAGTTTTTTAATGAAAAAACATCATTTTTTTTTAAACAGAAACACATCACATTTGAGCGATATTTAAAGAGAAAATCAGGTGGAGGGATAATTGAACAGTTTATTAAAAATGTAAATACGAACACGCACGCAGTAAAGTTGTTTAATGAGTAAACGCTATCTTTTCAAGATAGAAACAATTCAGAATAATTATATACGTTATACTATTTACATTAATGTCTATTTTAATTCAAAATTTTAGCGATATTTAAGGAGAAAGTAAATTGCCGAGGTAAGTCAAGGGTTTATCAAAAAAAATTAAACATTGACTCACATGCGGTCGTAACTTCAACCGGTGATTTCGTATAATTACCTAACAAATAAAACCTCACACACACACACACACACACACACACACACACACACATATATATATATATACGTATATATATATATATATATATATATATATATATTAAAATTTTAAGGATAATTTTTTTAATACTTTGAAGTGTCGAATGTAATGATAAAACCATTTTTGTTTATTGATTTTTTTTGTAAGTTCTATATTTCGCTAATACATAGCCTCATCGGGGTCGAAAGTCCGGTTCGTGATTTTTTTTGTCTACATATTGGTGTTATGGCGAAGATACGAGAATTTGTGTTTTGGTCCCACAAGTAAATTCTAGTCTCTTCGCCATAACGCCAAAAGAAGAAAAAAAAGAAATTCACGAACCGGACTTTCGACCCTGACGAGGCTATATATTAGCGAAATATAGGACTTACAAAAACATCAATAAACATAAATGACTTCATCATTATATTCGACACTTCAAAGTTTTCCAAAATTTCACATTTCAATGTTACCTTAAAAATAAGTGTCTTCAAAAATTGTGTGACTATCTTTTACTTATATATATATATATATATATATATATATATATATATATATATATATATATATATATATATATATATACATATATATATATATATATATATATGTGTGTATATATTTAGTTCTATATTAAATTTAATATTGATTATTATAATGCATTGTATTGTTTTCGTTTACCACTCAGATTTTATTACGGCATCCGTGTCAATCCTGGAATATATATTTCTTGATTGAAACCGAAGCCGTAAAAAAAATCCAAATTTATTTGTTACTTAATTTGGAATGTTCAACAAAATACTAAAATTTAAAGAAAAATATATCTTGTGGAAACTTTTAACATTATTTTGTAGCTATCCTTAAATGACATTTTGTACAGTTCCAAACCCGACCGACCTATCCCTATATATGTATATACATATACATATATGTATATATATATATACATATATACATATATATACACATATATACACATATATATACTCATATATATATATATATATACGAGTGTGTAGTTCTTCACTACAGGGAGTAATTTACTTTTCTGTTAGACTAAAAATCTAGTTTCATACAGCTGAATTAGGTCTGTTAAAATGCAACAAATCTTGTATTTTAGTAAAAACATAAGTATCTCTTTATTATATCGAAATGACCCACACAATTTTGCTAGAAATAAATATATATATATAAGATAGAGGAGTTTTAGAGTGATAACTCACGCCTCATGCATTACATGATACTATACGATTGCTGAATAAAAAAAAATACCTAAATTTACTTTTACTTTTATAAATAAAAATGTGTAGCGGTGTCTATATCAATATGTACCAACATATACTGTAGAAATACGCATAAACGGCCTTTCAACCAGGAACATCACTTCTACAACATTAAATTAAAGCATTTATTAAAGCAGTTTACATTCTGAATAAAAATTATGACAGTATTTCAACTTGTAATTTGAAACAAAACGAATGATTAAATAACTAAGAAAAAACGCATAATTCACATGAATTTCAAATCCATTTCTCTGAATAAAATTGTGTCCTAATAAATGAAAAATTCAGAACTCTTCAATGTTCATGTGCTACACTCGTTTATAATTGAAATGTTGTATGGGTTTATAAACAATATCGAATGATATAAGTTAGATATATCCGAAAATGTCTTATATTATCAATTTAACATATGTTTTAAATTCTTTAATAAAGATACAGTGTAATACAATGTTATTCCGTCCCAGTTACAAATATTATTTTCATAAAATGCAATAATACAAATTTTAACGATGCATGCTGTTTAAAAAGTTTTTAATGTTTAAGGCTAACAATGAGAATGTGTGTGACTAAATATGCAGCGATAAAATAATTTTTAAGACTTGTTAGTTCAAATACAAAACAATATTGTAATGGAAGCTTTCTGAAAATTAATGAATAAACAACTAGAAAATCTTGATATTTCGATCTTTGAAGACGTATTATACAATATAGTACATGCTCTAAACTCCAATTGAAGATCATTTACTGAGCTACGACGTTTTCTAAATGTACAACTTTATACATTTTTTTCTTTTATTATAAAAAACATTTTTCTGAGAAAACATTTTAATCTGTTACGATTTACATATAAAAATTTAACGACTGCTTTTAATCGTTACAACCAGCACTAAAGATACCCGAACGGATGAAAACCTTGTGTCTGTAGGTAGTTAACTATTATAGTGATTTATTATATCACCCACTTTAGGGCACACTTCCTTTATCGTTGATTACTTACAGTTTAATTAAGTCGTTAAATTAAGTTCTTAAACATGCATCATCGTATAATGATTTGATCATTCTGACTGACGTAAATTATTTTAAAATAATTTAAATTCTTACGCTATTTAACATGGAAAACGGAAGCTAAATGAATATAGTCCTTGCTAATCAAAAAAAAAATGTGGATTATGTCTCTGTGTTCGAATTTATCGACTGGTGTTAACCGTGACACCCTGAACACAAGATTCGCGATATTTTATTACGATATCAATATATATATATATATATATATATATATATATATATATATATATATATATATATATATATATATATATATATATATATATATATATATATGTAGATATATATATATATATACATATATAAATATATACATATATATATAAATGCATACATATACACATATATAATTATATACACATATATACATATATATTAATATACATATATACATATATAATTATATACATATATATATACATATATAATCATATACATGTATAAATATATACATATATACATATATAATTATATACCTATATGTACATATACAATTATATACATATATGTACATATATATATATATACATATATAATTATATACATATATGTACATATATACATATAAAATTATATATGTATATACACATATATACATATATAATTATACACATATATATACACATATGTAATTATATACATATGTATACATATATACATATATAATTTTGTACATATACACACATATATTATTATATACATATATATACATATGTATACATATATAATTATATACATATATATAATGTATATACATATATAATTATATGCATATATACATATACATATACATATATAATTATGTACATATATAAATATATACATATACTAATTTACATATATATACATAGATATACATATATAATTATATACAAATATACACATATATACACATATAACAGTATATACATATATACATATATATACATTTATATATACATATATATACATACATATATAATTATATACATATACACATATATACATATATAATTATATACATATACACATATATATACATATATAATTATATACATATACATACATATATATATATATACATGTATAATTATAAACATATATACACCTGTATAATTATATACATATATATACATATATAATTATATACATATATACGTATATATATATATATATAATTACATACACACATATATACATATATAATTATATACATATATTTACATATATACATATATCATTATATACATATATACATATATATTTACATATATAATTATATACATATATATACACACATATATTAACATATATAATTATATACATATATATACATATATATACATATAAAATTATATACATATACACACATATATTTTCATATAGAATTATATACATATATGTATACATATATACATATACAATTGTATACATATATATATATATATAGATAGATATATAATTTTATACACATACATATATAATTAAATACACATATATATACATATATAATTATATATATATATATACGTATATATAATTATATACATATATACATATACATATATACAAACACATACATACACACATGCATGTACATACATATACATACATATATGTGCATATATATCCATATATACATAAATATATATATATACATATATACATATATATACATATATACACATATATATACACACACACATATATATATATATATATATTTATATATATATACATGCGACAATTTTTCTGTTGAAAAACTGTGTTACTGCTGGTCATATTGAATTCTCTGCAGAGGGAGAGCAAATGAAGATCATTTTCACTCATTCTACCAACGTCCCAGAACCCCTTTCCATGATTGGAAGTCAGAACCGACCCGAGCATTTAAGTCGCCCATTAAATTGAGTTTGTCCTTATGGGGATTACCACCGATTAGTTCTCGTAGTTGTTGGTAGAATTCATCTCTCTGCTCATCCGGTCTGCTCATTGTTGGTGCATAGCATGCTTACAAGTGTAACACGAGTTTCACTCCCAACTCAAGGGTCAAAGTCATAATGCGGCCCGATGGACCTTTGGGAAGATATTTCAGTGATTTGCCTTGCTCTGATTTTACGGCAAATCCCAAATCAGAGAGAGAGGCTCATCAGGCCCTCTACCCTTGGAGAAAAAGGCATAGCCACCCTCTTCCTTCTTAAATTGAGATACAAGACAGCTGCAGTTCACTGCCAAGGAGAATGTGTATGAGCAATGTTTAGGGCTCCTTTTATCGCCCCTTCCCCAAACATTGGGCAAGCAGTGCTATCCCTAAATAGGGCTGCTTTGTCTCATACGTCGAAAATCGAGGGGGAGTCCATCATATATATATATATATATATATATATATATATATATATATATATATATATATATATATATATACATACATATATACACATGCATATATACATACATATATATACATATATATATACACTATATACATATATATACACATATATATACATATATATACATATATACACATGTATATACATATATATATATATATATATATATATATATATATATATATCTATATATACATATACGTATATATACATATATATATCCATATATACATATACATATATACATATATATATATATACATATACATACGTATACATATATATACATATACATACATATACATATATACATATATATACAAATACATATATGCATATACATATATACATATATATACATATATACATATATATACACATATATACATACATAAATATATATACGCATATACATATACGTATATAAATATACACACAGATATACACATATACACACACATATATACATATATATATATACATATATACATTTAAACACATATATACATATACATTTACATATGTATACATAGATATATACATATATACATGTATACCTATATATACACACTATATATATAAATACATATATATATATATATATATATATATATATATATATATATATATATATATATATATATATATATATATACAATATCAGGTAATGTGATTGATAATTTAAAATTTAAAAATCAAATTATAATTAAATTAAATATCCGTTTCATAAAAAGGGACAATAACAAAATAAATTATCTGTACGATCGTTTCGGAAAACAATGCTTTTTATTGTGGTATACATAAAGTTCTGTACGATAATTACATATAGTTTTTTAATAAGCAAGTTCTCCTCGTCAGCAAATTTTGAAGGGTATTTATTGAATTTAAATAATTTACATATATATATATATATATATATATATATATATATATATATATATATATACATAAATATATGCATATATATAAATATATACACATATATATACATACATATATACACATATATATATATATACATATATACATATATATACATATATATACAAAGAAATATACATACACATATATACACATATATATATACATATATATACATATATGCATATACATATATACATATACACACATATATACATATATATACACACATATATACATATATATACACATATATATACATAAAATTTTATATATACACACACATATATACATATAAATATATATATACATATATACATACATTTACATATATATACATGTATGTATACATACATATATACACATATATACGCACATATAAATATACACACATATACACACGTATACATATATATATATATATATATATATATATTACGAGAGAGGCTATGAAATAAAATAACAACTATCAAACAGATGTGTGCATTTGCTAAGTTATAAAAAAATTTGACATTACATTGCTCATTTAATAACAGTTGCATAAAAAGACCATGTTATAAATTCTCAGTGAATTAGTAATCATGTTCCTTTCTATAATGACTCTTCATCCCTGACTGTTGTCAGTCAATTTACGCTTCTGCAGATGAGCTAATTAGCTTGTTATAATCACACATGAATACGAAAGATCATACACATTGCAATTGTTGAAAAATAAGAATGGTCTGTATATGTATAATTTGGAGTAAATATCTGGCTGGTAATTATTTCGTTCTCCAATATAGATTTTGTCAGTTTAGAGAACGTTCTGGGTTTCAAAAACGCATTTATATATTCCACACACTGTATGTCTATTTGAACATGTATATCATAACATAAATTGATCACATCATGTAAAAGAGTAGTAATTACTTTCGTCTCCACCAACAACCGTGCCCAATTATTTATTGCACATATTCGGTTATAACTATAAGAATTAGCCTAATACAGGCGTCAAATCGTGAGGGAATTATTCTATTGTTTTAAATTATATTTTTCTCACATTCCACGAAAATGTTGGTATTTTCCAAATCATATGAAATGGTCGTATTTTTTTATTTGTGCGTGTTAAATGTAGTGGATTCTGTAAATATGTATCGCCATTAAATATAATGTATGTAATTACAATGTTTTAACCGTCGATTTGAAACATATAGGAAAAATATATTCTCTTAAACAGTAATATATCAAATTCTGAAACTTAGTATAAATATATGTATGTTTTTTTTTTAATTACATTTCACCCCAAACAAGGCACATTGCCACTTTGGTGTAGGGGGCTACTATCAGGGGAAACATCTACTGGGGTACTATGTAGGGATTAGGGCAGCGAGATGTTGGTTCACGTTGCACTTGAACTTATGCATGTCAGTACAGTTGGGGAAGCAGTGACCCGGAATGGAATTCCAAAGTCTAGCAGTTCTGGGGAATAAACTACTGGAGTAGAAGGATATTTTACATCTAGGGATCTCTACAGTGTGGGGGTGGGATTTTGCAGCTTGTCGGGTCTGTCGAGGGTGTTCACGTCGTGGGGGCACAAGTGCTTGCAGTTCTTCAGAGCATTCACCATTATAATACGTGTAGAACAGGCAGAAGGATGCAACGTTTCGCCGATGGGACAGAGGCTGAAGTTTTGATGCCAGTTCAGGGCCTATCAGATTTGCGACTCTCTTTTGAACCCTGTCAAGGAGCGAGAGACAAGTAGCCGATGCAGCGGCCCAAATATGACAGCAATACTCCATACATGGGCGAATAGTGGCCTTATAGAGGTACAGGATACTTTCGGGTGTTAAAAGTTTTCTAGCACGGTAGAGAGAGCCCACCTTCCTTGCAGCGGCCCTGGCAATGCCCTCGATGTAACTGTTCCAACTCATGTTTCCAGTGAACGTTAGGCCAAGGAGCTTGAGAGACGTACTCTCAGATAAAGAGTCGTTGGGCATTGCTATAGGTGGTAGAGAAGGTTTCTTGTAATTATTGAATGAAACCAGTTCTGTCTTGGTGTCATTGAACGTTACCATCCATTTTTGTCCCCATTCCACTACTGATTGGAGGTCATCCTCTAGTGTTTCTGCCATTACTTTAGATATATGTTCGTTTGTTTTCCTGTCGTGCCTGCTATAGAGTGTGGTGTCATCAGCATATATCCCCATCTCAGAGGCAATCTTGTCGGGGAGGTCATTTATGAATATCAGGAACAGCAGAAGTCCCAGGATAGATCCTTGTGGCACTCCCGCATTTATATCATATTGTTTAGATGTACGACCGTCGAGGACAACCTGGATTTTTCTCTTATCTAAGAAGGATTTAATTACGTTAAGTATTCTACCAGTGATACCGTAAGATCTAATCTTCCTGAGAAGACCCTCATGCCATACCCTGTCAACAGCCTTAGATATATCTAGAGCTACCGCTCGTCCCTCTCCCGCTTTGTCCAGTGAATGGTATATGCGTTCAGAGATTACAGTGAGGATGTCTGCCGTGGAACGGGCTTGTCTAAATCCATATTGACGGTCGGTCAGAAGTTTAGCATCTGTAAGGTGCTGGACTAGAGCATGGTTAATTAAGGTCTCAAATATTTTGGCAAAAAGTGGGAGGAGGCTAATAGGGCGATAATTTAATGGGTCAGTTCTTTCGCCAGAATTCTTGAATACTGGTACTACAGAAGCAGTCTTCCAGCAGCTCGGAAAGCAAGATTCATTAAGGCATTTGTTGTAGAGTTTGGAGAGAACTGGAGCTACTTCGGCTGAGCACTTTTTTAATAGCACAGCTGGGATGAGGTCGGGTCGACATGCTTTGGAAGTGTCAAGGTTTTTTATGATAGCATGCACCTGAGCAGGGGTGATTTTCAGGTCGTCTAGCGTATAGGTAGGGGGTGGTTTAGAGGGTCCAGTGTGGAGTTTGAGACAAACCGACTGGCAAGCATGTTAGCCTTCTCGGTTGCTGAGCAAAGAACCTCGTGATTGTTGGTTAATGGGGGAATTGTTGATTGCCCATTATTTACTACATTTTTGTAGATTTTCCAGAAGTCACGAGTTCCTAGTTTTTGTGCTTCGATGCGTTTTTTCGTGGTTTCCGTAAATTCCCTCTTAGCTGTCGCTATTTCTTTCTTAACGTTACTTCTAGCTTCTATGTACTTCTGTCTGTTTGAACTGGACTTATGTCGATTAAAACTGCGGAATGCATGCTGCCTTTGAGCAATGGCAGTTGCGCAAGTCGAAGTAAACCATTGGGGAGAGTGGGGCTTGCTATAGAACTTCCGCATGGGAACATGCGCTTCGATTGCAGTTTTGAACCATTCAGTGGTCTCGGTTGCTCACTGTTCAGCAGGAAGAGAAAAAAATATTTCCCCATGGGGCGTCTCTGATAAGATCTCTGATAGCTTCCCAGTCAGCCTTTTTATAATATCTCGTTGTTTTGAGCACTGGCTCGTCAGTTTTGGGTCTAGAGTTTAGGGCGATTTCAACCATTATCACCGCATGATCAGCGTTCCCAAGTGGGCTGTCGGCTTTCGTTACACAATCATCAGGAACTGTGGTCAAAAACAGATCTAATAGTGATGCGTGTTGTAAATGTATATATATATATTTTTGTTGTAATGTATATATATATATATATATAAAAATATATAGATAGATATATACATGTATTTATATATATATATATGTATATATGTATGTACATTAATACATATATATATATTTATACTATGTTTCAGAATTTCGTCTACGTATATATATATATATATATATATATATATATATATATATATATATATATACATATACATATATATATATATATATGATGGAGTTTTCTTGGAGAATTGTGTGAGATAGGTATGTAAAAGAAACCGAATGTACTCAGTGTTGAGGGAGAAATATGAATAAGAATCTATAAATGGACATGTACGTATATATATATATATATATATATATATATATATATATATATATATATATATATATATATATATATATATAAATATAAATATATATATATATAAATATATATATATATATATGTGTGTGTTATGGTGGTTGTTCATTTATGTTATATATCAAAAATATCTCACTTTAAGAGTCAGGCATTTGCACAGTGATCAAATGCGAGTGACAGTGTTCTATGCTCTTTTTAGGGTAAGCCCTTTATCGAATGTTGAATGACCTATTCTTAACAGGCCAAATGGGAAAACAAAAGTAATCGTGTATCTCATATATACAGTAGCTAATATTATTGCGTCAAATATAATGTTACTGATGGGAAAATTCGAGGCGTGTTATTTGGAAATTAAATTTGATTTTATTAATGTTTAATGTATAACTTGAAAAATTGATGAAGAAAATAATGCATGTTGTTGTTACTTAACCTAAGATATTTTTTGGGTTATTAAATCAATAATTGTGGTTGATTTTATGTAATTACAATTATTTTATTTTTATTGGTAATCTTCGTTTAATATCTTTTATATTTATTTTATTCAAATAATTTAGTGGTTTGAGTTGTTTAAGTGAGATCATGTGGTTTTTGAAAATTAAACGTGGACTCATTAATATATGATGAGAGAGGAATAGCGAGAGATTGAGATGGAAGGACGTGGGAAGAGGTGATTGATTAATCGTTGAAACTTGAATTTGTAGGCCGTTCAGTAAGGTAGAAAATAAGGAAGGTGGAAAAAAAGCTATATAGAGTCATCCTTGTTGTAAATATAAACATGTTTTATTTGTTTTATTTATATTTATTTAATCGAATAATGCATTTTCGTATTTTACACACACACACATACATATATATATATATACATATATACATATATAAATATATATATGTATATATATATATATGTATGTATATATATTTACATATATATTGATTATATTGGCATATATATTGACTAATATTTTAAAAAAATTACAGATATGGATATTAATTCAATGCGGTTTTGTTTTTATTTTAATGTATTTGTCTATTTATTTAGTTTTTTTATGCCAGTCTGATCAATTTAATGACCAATCCAAGATTAGTTGACTATTTATTTGTTGTTGATGTTTTTTTTTCCTTTTTCACAAACTCGTGTACATGTTAATTCGTGTAAATGTTGTGTTAACTCCGCGGATGTTTCAATAATCTTTTTTTTTTTAAATGTGGTGTGAATTATAATATGTAGTTTTAGTAATTCATTCAGTGGTTGTATATAATTTTCATTTTGTAAATCTTATTTCATTTATTTATTTAATTTTGAATAATAAGAATTATTTTTCTTTTTAAAATAAATTATTTGTATTTTTATTTAAATGTTTTTTTTAATATGTTTCTATTAGTAAGAGGTATTAAGTGTATCTGTGGTTATAAGTATTGATTTTGATTTAGTTAGATATTTTAGCTCTTATTAAAAATTAGTTATTAGATCCATTTATGTATTTACTTTTTTGTTAAAGTAAGTTATTTTTTATGAAACGGTTTTTACCGTAAAGGCAGATGTACTAGACCTTAATCTACATGGTGTAAGAGAGTGAGGCAGTCGTATAGACATGTCTATTCCGGTAGGTAATGGTAGTAGAACGTGTTAGATGGCTGTTGTTGAAGCCATATAACATGTATTACTATGTATAATATTCAGAGTTCCAATCTGGTAAGTTCCGGCCGTAGCTTAGATATAAGTAGTGATTCCTCTATCCGAAGATTTTTTAACATTGCGTTCTGTGACGAAACCATAAACTATAATATATCCAGTGGAGTTTCTGCAGATGTTAAAACGGTTGGAAAATGATGAGATTTACGTTAGTGTCTTTTCTTTTATTTCTATATGTAGGCGGCCTATAGTGACGTATCATTTTTTTTTTTTTTTGCAACGGAGCACACTAACCGACAGAGTGCATGAGTGCGATGGCAAATGCATGAACAGTACATGGGACAGCACAGTGAATACATAGACGGCCATCACTGCGCTTGCGTTCTGATGGTTGTTTTTCATGGGATGAGCTCAATGTGTACAATTGCATATTAAAGCACTATCTTCTAAACCCTATATATAGCGTTCGTATCCCGTCGCTATTGTGAAACATTTTAGGCAAGCTGGTATTGAAAGCATCACTTTCTCTTCGTTCGTTGTTTATTTTTTTTTTTGCTGGGATGGAGAGGGGTGATAATGTGTTTGGGTGTACGTTTGTTTTCAGCATATACAAAAATGTATATAGTTACATAAATATGTCCGGACAAATGCATCACCATTTTCTATTATTTAAAATCATATGTGCGACATTTTAAAATAACACGGATGGTCGCAACTTTCCAAAAAACAATATGTACATAGTAAGCAAAATACTGTTTATGAATTTTATTAAACAAACACGGCTATAGCACTCTATTATCATAATAGCAAAGCCCGTGAACCGTTGGGTCAGTATATGATAGCCTGCTATCTAATAGTGAGTATAGAGAATTAATGGACTGAAATCCAAGTGAGTATAGAAAATGAATGTATAAACGCGCAAAATTTGAATGCAGGCGCGCGCGAAAAGGAGAGTAAAGGGGCAGAGAAAACGATATGCAATTTCCCAAGAACGCACAAAAAATTAAATGCATGTGAACACGAAAACAAATATCGCGGTGATAGTGTGTGCGCTTACACACTTAAAATATCGAGAAAAAATAATTAAGTGATTAAATAGTATTTACCGGTGAGACTTTTTATAGCAGATCTTTAAAAACATTAAAAAGTTTGCCAACAAACACGTTTTGAAGTGTCTCTACGTCTCTACGTTTGTTTAATGTTAAGAACATAAAACCCCTCATTATTACGGTCTATTTTTCTGCCAACACCTTTGCAAGCAAACCTCAAAAATGCAAACGCAAAACATGTCACTTGTAACTTCGCAAGGAAGTTGGGTCTCACATTACGTGTAATTTATATAGAAAAATTATCGCCCATGCTAAAATCTTGAATTTCAATCGTGAAAAAATAATTAAATGACCATAAACGGTTGTAAAAACGTATAAGCTAACAACTAGAATTTTATTTCCTTGTGCGGTAGATAACGTTGGTTTAGATCAGTCAAGACTAAATATGTTTTATTGATAGATGAATTGATCTAGTAGGTTGTATTCCACATGAAAGCATATTTGATCTGTTTTTATTTTTTTGTTATTTCACCAATCTTAACCTGCAATGAAAATTACAAAGAAAATTATCGTAAATGAATAATTTAGCAAAGAAAAAAAAAACATAGTTTCTATTTTAAAATCATTTTCTAGATTTAATCACTCACAACTTGTGTAAATATATATATTTTTTAATACGTAGGGGCATTTGAACAATGACCCCCCCCCATTTTTTTTAAATTTTCGTATCTTTTAAAATATTTCCGCGGATTATTGATCATTAAGCTTATAAAATTCTTTTAAAAAGTGGCAAGAAGTCCATATTTAATGATTTGGAAGGAGGGGAGGGGTAAGTTTCACATACAACGTTCGAGAAAATCGATCTTAATTTAAACAGATTTACAGCTTGATTTGAAGTTGGATATTTCAGCTTCAACCGCCATTATTATAATAATAATTATTATTTTCACGACTACCAATTAAAGAAGACGCATCGCTGCCACATACGTCGTCTGGTTTTTAAGTTTATATATTGACGACATTTAAACATATGTGTTGAATTTAACGACCCTTGCTATTTTTTTAAGACTATTTGCCTTTTGTATTAAAGCTTTACGAGACTCTAATTATAGTAAATTGTCAAATTAATCCAAAGAATATTTATTAAAAAAAAAAATAAAACTTTGACTTCGCTATGTAAAGTAACACGTTTCTAAACAATAACATTATTTCAGCGCGAGTCGGTAAATAAAAAAGTTAATATTTTGTGTAATCGTTATTTGTGGACAATTTATGTATCACGACTGTATCGTCTACATTTATCAAGTGTATGCGTGAGACCGGAGATCATACATCGGACTCTTAATCTGGAAACGTAGAGGAACTATGTTTTAATTACGCACAAATATATATAATGTAAAGAATGTTTTGTAAATAACGTAAATTTATCATTTTATAAAACAATTGGTTTCTTTTAAACAATTTTCTAACCTCTAATTACTATTATTTAATAATTCTCGCTCATATCGCCTCTATATGTAAAGTTTTTAACCGAAAACTGAGATTCCAAACCGGACTCTTAAAACGGAACGGAAAGGATAAATGTATCTCCAAAGCAAGCAGGTAAGTTGAGTAGAGATTTAAAAATATATAGATATATAGGTAGATAGATGGGTTGATCTTATATATATATATATATATATATATATATATATATATATATATATATATACGTATGTGTATATATATGCATATATACGTATATACATGTATATATGTATGTATATATATATAAATGTGTGTATATGTATATATATGTATATATGTATATATATATATATATATATGTGTATGTATGTGTTTATATTATGCGTATATATCTATGCATATATATATGTAAATATATGTATATATATATGCATATATATGTATGTATATATATGTATATATATATGTAGGTATATATATATATGCGCATATATATGTATATATGTATATATATATGCATGTATGTTTATATATATGCTTGTATGTTTATATATATTTGTATATATATGTATATATAGATATCGATATATATATATATATATATATATATATATAGCGAGAGAGATAGTTAGATAGATATATAGATTCATTGATAAATAATAAGAAACTGTTTGACTAATATTGTTTGTGAGCAATTTTCAAGGCACATTTTTAACTAAATCACCCCCCTCCAAAACAATTTTTAAAGCCTTTGCCTGTATTTTACAATTGTTTGGAACTTTTGACCCTATAACCAGCCATTTACTCTTATTGTGCACAACGTTGCCATCAAACTTGAAAAAAGTTTAACTGTTATGTGCTTCGCTACGTCGACAATAAGTCGATGTCACATTTTACGTTTAATGCACATAGGAAAGTCATATCCCACAAGAAAATGTTATAATTTAATCATCCAAAAAAATCTCAATTTGATATTAGCTTTAAATGTCGTGGAAACGTATTAACATAACAGTAGATTTGGCTTTTTTTTAATTAGAGATTGAACTACACTAAGTTTGTTTGTAAAAAAAAAAACAAATATATATTTTTTTTAATATTTAAATTCATCAAGTATTTTTTTTTTATTTTGGAAGAATATTTCATGTATTGTCTTGTTTTAAAACAATTCCAACGTTCAATTAAAAATACAAATAAAATAATCGTATATAATTAAAGATTGACCACAAAAACATATTTTTTAATTGGGTTCTCCTTTTTTAATCACGCACAACGAAGATAAAGAAAATAATTTTTAAGCAGTCAGAATATTCTTGTAATGTTTTCCTCTTTCGCCTTTTTTCAGTTTTTCTGCTGATTATTGAAGACTAAGCATCCAAATTATTAAAAATTTGAAAAAATCAATATTTTAGGATTGTTAACAGGGGGTAACTCTAACATGCAAGGAACTAGTATGTCGATCCTTCATCTTCACAACCGATTTACAGCTCCAATTTGGCGTGAGCTCCTGCAGCTTTCCTTCTGTCACGTTTTTTTTTACCACTTTCACTTTGAGAAATGTTAATCTGCTCCCGCGTCATTATATTTTATGTATTCCTTTATGATTTTTGAAAAGTGTGTGTGTGTTTTTTTTTAAATAATCAATGATCCACGCTATTTTGCAATATAATTTTGAAGTTAAATTCAATTGTTACACTTTTTTAATAACTTGTATCGTTAAAGTACACACTCCTTAAAAACACTCTACCCTCCTCATAGTAAATAATAGATAATTACGGTGATATTTTATCGCGAATCAAAAATACAAAAGTACCTTTTTTGTCGTATCATTCTTTGTTGTTATATAACACATCTCGCTAATATCGGAAATATGTTTGCGGAGAAGACGATATCTTAAACATGACTCTTTAACCGGAAATGGATGAGGATTAAAACACACGGACAAGCAAGTAAACAAGCAAGAAAGATGATTTGCTTTTTATAATTAACTAAAATTAATAGATAAATAAATAGATAAATATAGATCGATAAATAAAACTTGTACCTATTAAGTAATATTTAATGGCGAAACATTTTCAAAGGTAATCTTAAAAAAAGAAAAGTTCCCAAACACAAACATGTTTTGAATTGTTTGGAAGTATTTTAAAAATGTTTATAAATATTGAGCCCCACCCATGCCACATTCTCTCTTTGTGCCCACAACTCCTACATCAACTTGGAGAATATAAGAGCAAAATGTCCCGCGACTTCGCACTACGTTAAATTCATATAGGAAAAAATATCAGCTACGCAACCATATTCCATTTTAATTATTAAAGAAATACTTCCTTTATATAATCTGCACAGAATGTGAAAAGATATTTGCAAAAAAAAGTAGATTTGCAGTTCTTTTTAAGAGATAGACTACGCTGGGTTGTCGTAAAAAATTATATGTTTTATATAGGTGTAAATAGTGCATTTTTACTTTAGAAAAATATATTCGCCTTTGTTTGAAAACAATACCAAATCGCAAGGAAAATACAAATAAACTAATCATGAATAAATACTTTGAACAGGCAAAACGTAGACTTTTTTTTTAAATTAAGTTTTACTTTTAATAGCGTGCAACTTGGATAAAAAGTATTCTTTAAACAATATAGAAGATTCACTTGAACAATCGGTAAATCATTTTCTTCTTTTTAAATATTTCTGCGGATTATTAGACACTAGGCTACGAGATTATAACAAAATGTAAATCAATTATTAAATATTAAGATTAAGTGTAAGCATTCCGATTGACATGTAACGTTCTACTACATCCGGTTGGAAGTAGTTGGTGCAGAATTAAAACTGTCCGCGTTTTAGGTTTTGTAACGCACTATTTCAATGATTAGAGGATAACTGGTTGTACTTTGGTGCGTGCTTAATTGAAAAAGAACAGTTT
Organism: Euprymna scolopes; assembly: GCF_053919585.1. NCBI lineage: Eukaryota > Metazoa > Mollusca > Cephalopoda > Sepiida > Sepiolidae > Euprymna > Euprymna scolopes. The sequence goes on from NC_136485.1 coordinate 25,420,519, forward strand.
TCGTTCTAAAAGCCATTTAAGCTTAATCTATGCACATTATTTTGTTGACTGTTATTTAATCTATTTTTAAAAATACCCGCAGTGTAAATATGGAAAATGTAGTTGCTGCGAATGTGGACGTAAAACAGAAGTGATAAGAGAGAATTTACGAATTCAAGACAAACAGCAGTTCTGCAAGCGTTGCTACAAGGTCTAAAAAGCGTATCCTAGAACGAGGTGCAATCAAAGATGTTGTCACAAAAATCGATTAAGGAAGAAATACTGTAGGCAGAATTTAGTAACGACCACTAGACAGTTCGTCCGATATATCCGGGCAAATGGATTCTTTGAGCCGTAAGTTTCTTTGTGGCCGAAAAAAGAAGGACTATAGTTCAAAGTTGGCAAAAAAAAAACACCATTCCTTTTAGAAAAAGAACCACTTGTAGGTCCACTGCTCAAGCATGTGGACTACCTAAGACAACGTTGATTGCAAGGATGAAAGATGGCGAAATTCGGCCACATTCAAATGCTGTAAAAACGCTTCTCACGATAGAAAACATGAAATGTTGCCTTGATATTTGCCGTTCGCAGTTTAAGTCGTGGAACTTTTAGAGAAATGTTTGATGTCATATATATTGATGAGAAATGGTTTTACCTGACGCAAAATGTCAGGACATTTTATTTAGGCAAAGATTAACATGACCCTTTTAGAACCACTAAAAGCAAGCGTTTCATTACAAAGGTAATGTTTCTCGCTGCCGAACAAATTGCCAAGTGGATCCATTGCACAACGAATCATAATTCAACAATACATTGCTAAGCCACACGTACATCCAACGGACCGGGTGTTCCAACAAGAATCGGAGAGATTAGGTGTGAATATTTAAATGATTAACCAGCCTACCAACAGTCCAGATCTGAATCTAAGTTACTTAATACAATCCATTCAACACCAAAAGGCTCTAAAGAATATTGAATTATTTGAGGCAGTTGAAACCAGCTTTCAAGAATTAGAACAATCAAAGCTGAACAACATTCTCCTGACATTGCAGGAGACAAGGTAATAAATAATTTTGGCTGATGGTGGCAACAATTACAGGTTTCAGCATATGTCGAAACGACGGCTAGAAATAAAAGGAAAACTTCCCACTTCAATTTTGTCAGAAGAATTGAAAAGTAAATTAATATAATAGATTAAATAGTTAGATGTTTTAGTTTTGCATTGATTTTTGTATATTTATTTAATCATACATTGTAAGAAACTACGTAAAATCAATTGCCCATTTAATTAAGTATACTCATTTGGTTAACCTGTATTTCCTTTCAAAAGTACTGCCTTCTAAAACTTGAAACTTGCATGCACCAAGAATTTCCGTACAACCTGAAAATTTTTGTGCACGCACTATTTCCGAGCAGAGGTAAGATTTCATTAATCATTTATGTTAAGAACTGACTTACAGTTCCGGGTTGCTGTTGGGTCTTTCGGACCATCCCCGCAGTTTTTTTTTTTTCATTTAGTTTTTGCTTGCGATTTTCTTTTTTAATAAATATCGGTAAGCCTCACCAAAGGGATTATTTTTGTATTTATTTTTTTACGACATTTCAAATCGTCATTTTTGATTTCACCCACCAGTGCTATATTTGCATATTATTTTCACGTTATATTCTAGTTTTATGATATGAATTTTTAGTAAATTTTAAGCTGGAAAGACAGAATAGTTACAAAAGTCCCTCTGCGCCCCATGTAAAATAAGAGCCTTCACAAAAATAATGTTATTATTTTAGCGCAGGTCGTAAAATGAAAAGTACTTTTTTTGTGAATGTGGGATTAATGAATACATCTCGCGTATATGGTCTATATATTTCAAGTCATAGCGAGAGACTGGAGATCCTAAATCGGACTCTTTAATCACAACCAAGATTATTGTATAAAGAGCAAAGCAAGAAAGCAAGCAAAAAGGAAAACGAGTTGTTCATATATATATATATATATATATATATATATATATATATATATATATATATATTCAAGCAAATATTATTAACCACAACGGAGACATTTTGTCTTATAATTCTTTTTTTTAATTTTTCATTTTTTCGTATTGTCTTTTTTGTTTCAAAATCAAAAATATTAATATTCCTAGTAAATATAGCGTTAAGTCCACACACGAACTAATACAAATATTAAAATCAATGCAACCAGAAAACAAAATAATTTCTTCCCTTGACGTAGAAAGTTTATTTACAAATGTACCTGTAGTAGAAACAATAGATATAATTATCAAGAACATTTATAATAATCCATCACTCCCCCCACTTAAAATTAACAAAAGAGTTTTTAAAAAATTGTTACTAATTTGCACTACAGAGGTACCCTTCTATGACCACAATGGTAACATTTATACTCCAATAGACGGTGTGGCAATGGGATCAGTCCTCGGACCAACCCTAAGTGAATTCTACATGGCTGACTTAGAGAACAAAATATTTAAAAACAACATAAAACCCCCAATTTATGTACGCTACGTTGATGACATTCTCATTTTAGCTGAAAATAATGAACAGATACACCAATTACAGCACCTCTTTCAAGAAAATTCAATGTTAAAATTCATAGTAGAGTTAAATAATAACAATAAAATTCCATTTCTTGATGTCCTTATTGATACGTCTAATAACACTTGTAATACATCTGTATATAAAAAAACAACTAGCATAAACTCTAGCCTCCTGAACTTTAAAAGTGAGTGTCCACAAAGGTACAAAATAGCCATAATAAACAATTTACTAAATCGCGCTAAAATGATATCCTCCACAAAAAAAGCATTGCTAATTGAAATTAAAAAAAAAACATTAAACAAGTACTCATCAATAATCATTTCCCCAATTACATTGTTGATGAACAAATAAAAAAAATGCTACAATCTTCCGATAACCAGAATAATAACGTTAGCCAACACCGCAATGCAAACCCCATTAATATATTTTACCAAAATCAAATGACGCCTAATTTCAGAATCGAAGAAAATGCAATAAAAAATATTATACGAAGATACTTGACGCCTGTTGACAGTAATTTTAAAATTAAATTTATTATCTATTATAGGAAATTTCGAACACAAAACCTTGTGGTTAAAAACAACTCTTCACCGGCGATAAAAACGTTGGAGCAAACCAATGTAGTGTATAAATTTAAATGCTCTATTGGAGAATGTAACTCCAAAAATAATACATACATTGGGCATACAACAACAACGTTGTCCCGGCGAATAACTATGCACCTTAACAACACAAGCGCGATTTACAAACATTTAAAAAAAGAACATAACTGTCCCCCCTCCAATGTTAGAAAGGTCCTCGTTGACAACACAAAAATTATACAACGGGAAAATAATGTACAAAAATTAAAGATTCTTGAAGCGTCGTACATTAGAACTCTTCAAACTAATATAAATGACATTGCATTTCAAAAAAGCAGTAACGTTCTGAAACGTCTTGCGTAGTCCGTGTTGGACGGACTTCGTACATGGTGTCTACGGACTTGCTGGTTTTAACACTCGAATTTTTAATCGACTTTTATTCTTAATCGACTTTTATTTAAACTCATCACTGACTATATATATTTTAGCTTTCATTTTTAATCCTCATTTTCGCAACCCTGTATTTTTTAACACCTGATGAGGATTCATGGACGAATCGAACGCTCTCGTAACAGCAACATTTATGGATCCTTTATTAATTATTTTGATTTTTAAACAAAAAAGACAATACGAAAAATTGAAAAATGAAAAAAAAAAGAATTATAAGACAAAATGTATCCGTTGTATTTAATAATATTTGCTTGAATGAAAAAATGTTGCCTAAATATACCAATATATATATATATATATATATATATATATATATATATATATATATACAGACAGATATATATATATATATATATATATATACAGACAGATATATATATATATATATATATATATACAGACAGATATATATATATATATATGTATATATATATATATATATATATACACCCACAAAGAGAGGCGGATATATATATATAGAGAGAGACATATATAGAAATATATATATATAACGACAGACAGACAGACGGACAGATATATATATATATATATATCGAGAGACAGATACATATATATATATAGAGAGAGAGAGAAACATATATATTTATATATATATATATATATATATATATATATATATATATATATATATATATATATATATATATATATTAGCCACCGCCAAAACTAAGGGGCAGGTCAGTACTTTTTGACGGACCGTCTTTTTAAAAATCCACCAAAAATCAGGTAATTATCCGATCAATACGATATTTTCAGCAATTATTAGGAGAAGAATGAACTTTATAAAAGTTTACGTATTTTTCATGAACAATGCTTATATATATATTTTTTTTTGCTTACAGCCCCCCTTGTTTTGAAGTGGGAACAAATATTCTTAAAATAATCATCTGAAACTGAACAAAACATATTGTGTTGTTGTAAGGGACAGAATTATAGATTAAAAAAATGTTTGCATACCTTATTTTGACGTCTGAATATCAGAACTTCGATTGCGTTTAATTATCCCGCTTTTGAGTTTTGAAGTGTGAAATTCGGTGAATATATTAAGTAAAATAATTAATTTAAGTTAAGCAAAACAAAAAAAAAATGGTAATATTTATACGAAAAAAGCCATTTAAAAATTTTTGATAAATAAATTAACAATTTTTTTTAGCGAGCCGAATAATAAATGACCATTATTAAACAGGGCATGCTTTGAATAATCGATACAAAAAATCGATAAATATTGTGCCCTTTGTGTTTAAAATAGCATCATTTTTTTCGATCCCGTTTTTAAACGTTTGCCGCCTTTCGACTACGGTGGACCAAACGCCCCGAATTTTTTTTTATTCTGCTTTAAATTGCTCCCCATTTTGGGGAGCCTGCCCCCCACACATACACATTAAAAACAAACTCATACAAATTGTCACCCATCTGGTAATGGCCAGCCTCAGCTTAATAATACATTGAAATTTTCGTCACTGAAAAATAGGGTTTATGGCCTGTTTGGTCTTCCATAGTTTTCTTCTTATCAAACGCAAACGTAAACAGAGTCGATCTAGACTCTACATCGACGCGAAATATCTGGTTACCTATATAAATGTGGAATTATTTAAATTCAGGTACTTATATTATAATATTTTTGCATATTTTCTTAGAAAATCATCCTAAATCTTAATTAGACAATAAATACATAAATTAATTATTTCAAAAACCTTTTTTTTTTAATATTTAAGTACGTTTTTTGTGCAAGACAAAACATGTCAATTGTGAAATTTTTGGGAAAATTTAACATTTAAAATTTAATTAAAAATAGTAGAAACAGTTTTACATTATTCTGTTTTCTATATGATAAAATTCAGAGTTTTATCTTTCTGGAAAAACGTTACTCAGAAATAATGGATTTTAATAAATGTAATTTAGTTTTCAAAAACAACAACAACTTGATTTTGCGGCCATTTTTGGCGGTGCCTGATATATATATATATATATATATATATATATATATATATATATATATATGTGTATATATATATATGTATGTAGAGAGTGAGAGAGATGAACAGAAATGGATATAGATTGATAGCTAATAATTATACTGATAAAGTAATATTAAACAGTGACAACTATTCAAAGCAAACCTTTCAGAAAAGGAAATGCCCCCCTAAACACTACTATGTTTAGAAGTGTTTCTATGTATTTTTTAATGTTTGGAATTTATGATCGGAAACCAGACAACAATATCTCCTTTTGCCTACACCCCGCCACCAAACATGAAGTCTTTCTGATAGTGACATATCTCCCTACGTCGCCAATAACTTTTGTGTTATTGTACATTAAATATATTTAAGAAAGTAATCACCCGTGCCAAAATGGTAAATTTCTATTATTTCCATGGATTATTTGACACTAAGTTTCCAGATCAGAAAAAAATAATGACAAACTTCAATATTAAAAGATTTGGAAGGTGGTCCAGATTCAGAAAACATAACATTTTATACATCGATCCGCTATTTTCAGAATCGATTTATTACTGATACTACGTAGGCTTTTCCAGCCTAAACTCTCTATTGTTATAATTATTTGCGACGTTTCACTTTCAGATAAGTTAAGCCTGCCACTTGCCTGATTATTTATTCATTTATTAATTTATTTACGACATTTTACAATGCGCTTCTTATTTAACGGCCGGCGCTATTTTTTTTTAAATATGATTAAGTTTTACGATATTTTTCTTTGTAAATTGCCAGGTAAAAGTACAGAATATTTACAAAACATTCTACTCTTCTCATGGTAAATAATAAGTTTTATAAATAATAACGTTATTGTTTCGACGCGAGACTAAAATGCAAACATATCCTTATTTGCTGTTACGAAATAAGTCTCGCCTATATCGTTTTTCTGTGTCAAATATATGTACATAGCTATGGATTTTTAAACCGGAACCGGAGAGAAAATATGGTTTTATTAAACACTAACAAATAGTTCTACAATCCCGTAGATTGATCATTTTAAAATTAATTTATCTAAAATAATTGTTTTATCTTTACTTGTTGTTAATCAATTGATTAATCTCGACTATAAAGTCTGTATGTATGAATTTTTTATGCAAATCAGAGAATAAAACCCCGACTATAAAATCAGAAACGGAAGGATCGAATAAACATCTAAGCAAGAGATCAATCAGGCAAATTAATATATATACATATATATATATATATATATATATATATATATATATATATATATATATATATATATATATATATAAGTGAAATGTCTGTCTGTCTGTCTGGGTGTATGTGTGTGTAGATTTCCCTACGCAATATCTTTATCAATTTTAAGTCTATAGACGCGACATATGATATACAAGTACTGGGATTTAGGAAAGTCGATGTGATCGGTTTTCGAACAGAATGTTGGCGATTAAAGGGTCAAAGCTCAACGATTTGACCTTTGAGTACTCTACTAAACTCCTTCGACAATTTCGGGTCTAAACACTTGAAATGTTAGATATAGGTTCCTTGGACATGGATCTAACTTAATAACTTAATTTGAGCCCAAAACAATAAATTTTACGGGGACATAATAGGGGTCAAAATTAAAACAAAATGACCACTGTGTTTTTTTTTCTCAACATACATCTCCAAATACCTGGGCAACGCCGAGGACCCATGCTAGTTCGTATATATTTTGTTTAATCAACAAAAGTGAACGTGTCTGTGTGTCCAACGCAATAAATCTACCAATTTTCAGTTTACAGACTCGAAATTTGTATATACAGAGTACTTAGATATTTGAAAAGCTTTGTAAACCGTGTTCGCCTTAAATTTGGCTGATAAGGGGACAAAGTCCCCCCAATTTGACCTTTGAGAATTCTACCAAACTCGTCCAACAATTTTGGGTCGAAACATTGAAATTTTAGATATAGGTTCCTTGAACAATGATCAAACTTAATAACTTGATTTGAGCCTAAAATATTCAATGTTAAGGGGTTCAAAATAGGGGTGACTTTTAAAATAAATGAAAGCTTTTTATGCTCAAAATAATCATTTGAAACTGAACACAAGATATTGTGTTGTTGTAAGGGACAGAATTATAGATTAAAAAAAAATTGTTTGCATACCTTATTTTGACGTCTGAATATCAGAACTTCGATTGTGTTTAATTATCCCGCTTTTGAGTTTTGAAGTGTTAAATTCGGTGAATATGTTGAGTAAAATAATTAATTTAAGTTAAGCAAAACAAACACTTTTTTTTTAATATTTATACGAAAAAAGCCATTTAAAAATTTTTGATAAATAAATTAACAATTTTTTTTTATCGAGCCGAATAACAAAATGACCATTAATACATAGGGCATGCTTTGAATAATCGATACAAAAAAATCGATAAATTTTGTGCCCATGGTGTTAAAAATAGCATCTTTTTTGGCGGTGCCTAATATATATATATATATATATATATATATATATATATATATATATATATATATATATATATATATAACTTGCTTCTTATTCCGCTCCGAACTCTAAACTTGGAGTTTGCATTTATATGAGAGGCTGTTGCATTATTACAGAAATGATAAAAGATGTTTATATAACCATTTTCTCTGAAAGATAAAAATATCTATGAAGTGTATTATTTCATCAAAAAAATCCCCTCATATTCAGGCGTTTCATGTAAAACAATTATCCATAGGCATGTGAACTTCATACTTGCATATGATCAGTGATGCGTGCATTCTCATTTTCTTCTGAACAAAAACAGGAGAACAAAGTTCGTCACACCGTAAAATCGGTTTCATCTTACGCATTGTTTTTAGTTATGTGAACGTAATTTCCATCTAAACACTTGCCCATCGCTGTCATCTTAACCGCCGCATTGTTCAATTATTTGACGCAAATAACAGAAAGAACAGGAATATCACGTTGGAGTGAACAATTTTATGAAACTTTTCTAGTGTTTTCTCTCAAAATTTACTCTTCGCTAATAATATATAAAAGGGGTGTCACTAATCTTAAAATATTTGGAGAACAAACACGCACATCAGTTCAACGTGTATATATA